>NC_069095.1:5287266-5570916 GCF_947172395.1 Bicyclus anynana
TAATTTTTGTGATTATTTAAACACAAAAATTACGTGTATCAGTGAGACTCTGGAGAAATTAATAATAAAAAAGAATGAAAAATAACTGTATGAAGGTCGACTTGAGAAGACTTTCATGAAAAACAAACCCTTGTTAATACATCTAAAGTTACAACGGAGGCGAGCATTCGTTTTGGTTGAGTCAACCTGCCAGTCAGCGCCGTGTAATGGTGTACACACACGGCGTGACTCAGGTCGTGAGAGCGCTGGGGGCGCCGGCGTCGCCATGATTCCGTCCAACCGTAGCTAGCGAGTAAGAGACGTCCAGTGGCTGCGGACACGGCTACGTCATTTTGCGGGACTACTCGATACATATCAACGTGTAATATTAATGTGTAATTAGAATATAAAAAAAGCGGTTTCATAGAGACTTTTATTCAGTATCCTCGTCTAACTACTTGTGTAATGCGATCGGTTGTATGTCACGCTAAATCGGCGTCGCGTTTTCTTTGTCGGGTTGCGCTTGGCATTCTTCGTCTTCGAATATTTTTCGCTTGGGTATTACTTTTACAGTTGGCACGGTGGTAGGCGTTCCGTCGGAGTGTTGTCGTGTGGATTGTTTCGGTTCGTGTCGGAGTCAACTGCGGCCGCGTGACATAGGCCCGTATGTGATAGGGTAGGGTAGCGGTGTAGTGTCGCCTTGCAAGTTAGGTTAAGTGAAGCGGTATCAAACAAACGCCGTGTACCGGAAACATATCAATTCTGTGCCCCTTAATAAATAATTAAATACTAATCTAAGAGATACATATGAATAGCGTAAAAACAAAATAATCGTTCGGAGTATCAAATAAATGCTAAGTGATGTTTTCGTACGTTGAACAATTAATAATGGTGATTAGTTTTCGAAATGTGAATCGTACCCGAGTAGTGTCGCGCAATTTGTTTTTGTAACTTACCGCAATAGATCTTTTTTATTTTAATTTTATAATTGTTATATGTTATTGTAATATATGCTAATGACTAATATGGCTTAATTACCAAAATATTTTTAGCAGTTCGCTTCGTATTCAGTATTAATGATCTTGTTTTTAATTTTCGGTGACAAAAGCTAGTGCGTTGCTGGAAAATTATTTGTATATCGAGCAAATTAAACCATACAAAGTATATAGTTAGTAATTAATTGTTAGATTTGTGTGACTTGGATTATTTAAAGCTTTTAGAGCAAAGGTAAAGTGTTATTGTGGTTTAAGAAAAAAAAAACATAATGACATTGTAAAAATAGTGATAAATTTAGCTTAATTATTACCATTATTACAACTTTTATAGATGTTCATTGATTTTCTTTTCTTACTTCATGGACTATTGTGGCATTGGAGACGTCATTGTTAATTCAAATAAATTTGAGCTCATCCTCAAACGAAGTTTTCATTCATCCGATATCCCCTCGCAGTTGCGATCAATCAAGTCTCCAAACAGAACCCGAACAAACTTAGTAATTCTTCGAAGATTGTATTAAAGTTTCGAGTTTCTACTTTGCCTTATTCTATTTGCACCCCAAAGACGTTTTATTCGTACATTTCTAACAAGCTTGCGCTCTTGTTCTGTTTTGTCAATCTTCTTGTTATATTCGAGAAAAATATTAGTATATTAATAATAGGTATTATAGTTTAGGATATCTAAAGTTAGATATAATTATATCGACAGTTGAGCTTTGGAAATTGCTTTGTAGATTTACTGCTTTAGTACGTCCTCTTGTAAAACGAGTTTTTGACTGTAATATATTACGCGATGCCGTACTTACGTAAGAATTGGTGTTACAATTGAGACGTAATTTGTGGGCGTGAGCGCTAATAAATCTTATTTCAATAATAATTCGTTTGTGGCAGTGTTGTATTTATGTTATAATTAGTTTTAAAGCATTATAGGGTCCAAAGATTGGGAATAAACATATGTGACAAATTAAATTGATTGTTTCCTTATAATAATACTCGTATATAACAAGTTCTTTAAAGTATACATTTTTCGCAATCCAAGTATCAGTACGTCTTTGATTCAAGGTACATTATAGTTTTATATTACAATTATACCTGAAAATTTTTGGACTTTTACGTCACAGAAATGTACTATTTTAGGTTCACGGTCAATGATTCTTTATAGAAATGGTTTCGTTTGTCTGTCCGGAACGTAATGATTAGGTATAAATTAACTCAAAACTACCAATCTAATTACAAAGTTCAGCTAAAACAAAATTACCTATTCAGTAGTATATTCAATATCCGGGAAACAGTTAGGTGTTTATTTTGTTCTAGATAAATGTTTATTTTGCAACGTCGAATACAGACGAGCAGAAAACATTTCACATAATTAGATATCATTTTCCATTCCATTTCCAATTTACAAATTGATATTTAAACATGTGAAGCAATTAATATTTTCAATAGATGAAATACAATCTTTACTAAATAGGTTTCAATATTCCTACTATCATGTAGAGTTTAATATACTGCTGAAGAAGAATGAACACTGCTCCATTGGTAATACAGCTCAAATTTAAGTAAGTAACTGAATGGTAAGGGTAACATTAGTTGTAACTGAAATAAATTCTTCACGATCGAAAGGACGAGGAGTCATCATCCTACTGTCATCAGATAAATTGTACGGTACACCAATAATACAGCGTGTCATCGTAATAATATCGACCTGTGGAGAGGCCCATAGAGTTTGTATAGATTCGTGACACGTCGAGAATATTGCAGCAATTCTCTCTCCATACAGGTGATGCCTAATTCATCATCATTATCAACCCATATTCGGTTCACTGCTGAGCTCGAGTCTCCTCTCAGAATGAGAAGGGTTAGGCCAATAGTCCACCACTCTGATCCAATGCGGATTGGCAGACTTCACACACGCAGAGAATTAAGATATTTAATTTCTTAAAATGCACACAACTGAAAAATTAGAGGTGTATGCCCCGGACCGGATTCTAACCCATACCCTCTAGAATCGGAGGCAGAGGTCCACTGGGCTATCACGGATACCTAACTGACAAGTAATATATATTTTTATTTAAATAAAATGTACAGAAGATTAGCTTGCACTACCGTATTGGCCCAAGAGGTGATAATTTAGAGTAAGTATTTTATAGAAAATGAAAATACATTAAATCATTATAAGTATAAAATCTATGCTAGCCGCTCACCGTCCGATAAGCCCACTGATTGTGTGTTGGTCGCGATGTACCTACATGATGTCATGCACATCGTGACGCTAATTGGAACGTCAGTGACTGACTTAAGTCTGCAATAGGATGTATAATATGCATGGTTTTTTTTATTCTTACAAGTTAAGCCTTGACTAAAATCTCACCTGATGGTATGTGATGATGCAATCTAAGATGGAAGCGGGCTAACTTGTTAGGAGGAGGATGAAAATCCACACCCATTTCGGTTTCTAAACGACATCGTTCCGGAACGCTAAATCGCTTGGCGGTACGTTTTTGTAGGTAGGCTGGTAACTAGGCACGGCCAAAGTCTCCCACCAACCAGACCTGGACCAATTAAGAAAACCTCAATCGGCCCAGCCGGGGATCGAACCCAGAACCTCCGTCATGTATACCCACCGCGCATACCACTGCGTCACGGAGGTCGTCAAATACGATACGAGTACCAAACATCTGTCAAATTTCATCCAGATCTGTTAAGCCCTTCTGTAGTTAATAATGGTATAACCACAACTTTTAAGTATGTAACAGATCTCGTCGTTATCAACCCATATTCGGCTCACTGCTCAGCTCAAGTCTCTTCTCAGAATGAGAGGGGTTAGGCCAATAGTCCACCACGCTAACCCAATGCGGATTGGCCGACTTTACACACGCAAAGAATTAAGAAAATGCTCTGCTATGCAGGTTTCCTCACGATGTTTTTCCTTCACCGTTTGAGACACGTGATATTTAATTTCTTAAAATGCACGCAACTGAAAAGTTGGAGGTCCATACCCCGGACCGGATTAGAACTCACACCCTCCGGAATCGAAGGCAGAGGTCATTTCCACTGAGCTATCACGGCTCTATATAACAGATTTAAATACAAATACTCTAGATTTGAAATCGTAAATCGTTTACTCTATTTGCTAGTACGATTGCTAGAGGATTATTAAGCAATTCGTGCCATGTGGACTGTACATGGCACGAATTGCTTAATAATCCTCTAGGAAGGCTTTAATTAGGACGAGCAGAGCTACTCCGGGTAAGCCGCGAACTACAGTCCGTAATTATTTAAACAATTCCAAGTTAGTGTGACCTCGTTCTAGCCCGAGGCAATTAGTGGAGTGACATTAATATCACATTAGCCCGAAACTTACATAGTTTGCGAGTACAACAACATTTTGCCGTGTACGTAGTTTAGGTTGTGAATTAATTCAAAGACTTTATTTACTGATTAATGTATTTATGTTGTCTTAAACTTACACTTTCATCAGCTTTAATGTTTAGCCTCAACCATAACGGAGTACTTCTACCTTCTATAAGATATAGGTATAAGAGGGATTTGGAGATTGAAACCAACCACGCTGCTGCACTGTGGTTTGACGAGGTGGTAATGTTTGTGTCTTTAATGTTCACTATCAGATATCAACGATAATAAACGGGTATGACGGCTTATAGTGTTTTTCAGATAGCCTGGGCACGGTGACAGTCGCCTGTATGACGTTCATAATACGTACTATTCTTCAATCGCGGCAAACTTTCAAGAGTGAAACGAACTGTCACCCGCACCATCCTACATAAAATGAACTGTAGTGAACTATCCTAGGCACAGGGACAGGGACCGTCTTCCCACTTCCTCGGGACTGTTGCTTAGAATCTCTTCTTAAAACCAACAGTTTGACAGCCCGACCTAGGATTCGAACCGTGATCTGTAGGAGAAGTTAAACACTGAACCAAAGGGACAGGGTAACATTAATTTATTTAAATATTTTTATAGATATTAAATGCTATTCATACTTACGTACATATGAATAGAATTTAACCTACTATCATAAAAAGTATGAACATGCTGCATGCCTCGACACTGAACATAGGTTCTTAGCAATTATAGAGATTACATATCAGTCTGTTAACTTAATTTTAACTATAAGTTTCCAGATAGATTAAGATAGGTTGGAGTACCTAGACTTTGTTTAATTGAGATTGGATGCACCTAGTACACGTTTATGTATACCTAGTACGATTTTGTATTATCGGAATAGCAATAAGTGATTTTTAAGGTGCCTTTTCAGCACAAAATCACTAAAAGAAAGATATCATGATCGATCAATAATACAGGCGAGAAAGCGTAAGAAACAAACAATATTTACGATTCATTATTATTATACATACCTACTTATGAGTTTACTCATCTACCTACATACTAGTATGTATCTTGTCTAGTCTTTGTGAGACGTACTGCGTTAAACAATTCAACTGAAAGTTCTCCCTCAATGTTCGTCTCTTTTCAGCAGGTTAGTTACACGTGAAGGCGTAACGGAGGAGAAACAAAGGAGAGACGAGTCGCCCTCGCCAAAGCCCATAGCTCCGCGTCCCTAGAGACGTAACTTTAAAGGACTTTACTTCACGCAGTTTGTCTCGACTCTGTTCGGACACTTGTTAAAGCCATTTCTGTGCATACATTCTACTTTAATTAAAACTTATTTCGAACGAATTTACCTGAACTAAATGCTGAATGGGTTTTAAACTGAATGCTATTATTTGTAGGTGTTTGAAGGTGTGTTAAATAATAGTTTTAACATTGTTGATACTAATTACTACTGGTCTTAACAATGTTAGAATTTAATATTAGATTTAATAGAATTAGAATGAGGAATGTTTTAAGCTTTCTCGTAGAATACAAAGTAATAGGTACAAAAGTTTAATTATCATTTTAGAATTTAAACTATCGTTAAAACTCACGTGATATAAGGTCGGAGTATGCCCGACTAGTTTCAAACCCATACGGGACCCTTGAAATGAAATGAAATGAAATGAAAATTCAGATTCACCTCTATTTTTCTTATTCTATAGTAAGTATCTTGTTAAAGTGAGATAGAGGTGAATTCATATTCCCTGCAGATATTAATGGTAGTAACGAGGAACGGTGGTTTACCATGCGTCTCCGATGCCAACGGGAGTAACTTCCCAAACTCCAGACTGATGTTTGGAAAAAAAACAGTATTTCATAGCTCGACTTGATCAGGACCATAATACAAAGAGTAGGAAAGATACATACATTTCGATTCCCGCTAGTTCTACAATTAATTAAAAATCAAACGAACTTACCAAAGTGAAGTTCGATGATAATTATGTGAGCAGCTTCATTCGACGCGATTTACAGGTTTACATAGTGTAGTGTAATGTATGTATTTAATAAATTATTCCTTGGACGATGCAAACTGTATAAATAATTGAAAATGGAAACAAATCGTAACACTTGGGAGTGTAATTAATTCAAGAAGTTAAGGAGTTTTCATATCTTTAGTTTAAAGTAAGTAACTTGGCAATTGGGTTCGATTCCCACAACTGGAAATTATTTGTGTGATGAACATGGGTGTTTTCCAGTGTCTGTGTGTATTTATATATTATATAAATATTTATATGTAGTATATAATATTATAATATCAACTATCTTAGCATTATATTTATTTTATTTTATTTATTTATTATATAAAAAAAAACAATACTCATAGTGACTATAATATTTTTTACCTACTTTATATTAACAAACAGTTAAAAAAATTACCTTTGTTTAAACATAGGTACTACAATTAGAACACTTATTCAATTACAATTCAAATTATTTCTTATAGCAGACGCCGCGCGGTTTCACCGGCGTGGTTACAGTTCCCGTAGGAATACGGGGCTGAAATATAGCCTAGAGCACTCGGGGGTAGTGTAGCTTCCCAACAGTGAAAGAATTGTTCAAATCGGTTCAGTAGTTTCAGAGCCTATTCAAAGCAAACAAACAAACAATTAAATAATCAAATCTTTATCTTTACGTAGATATTACGAGTAATATCCTTTTAACAAAGAAACTTTTATACTAAAAATCAGTTACGTTCCTACAAAATCACCGCAAAAAGTGATCCGAATAGGCTACAACACTGAGCGCACACATGCACAATTTTGTCTTTAATTCCATTATATATTTGTGTATAAATAGTTTTTATTCTTCCTGAACACACAACTCGACATTGTAGACTATATTTAGGTATTATTTGTATAAATAGCGTTCGTCAACTAACATTGAGTTGTGTATAAGTTTCCTCTCTTGAGCGCCTTTTGAATTTTCATGCGCTAGTAACTCATCTAACAGTATTTAATATAATTGCTTGGAACTATGCTCTGTGAAAAATCCCTATTCATATAAGATTAGTTAAATTTTAGAAAATTCAAACATTTCTGCATAAATAAGTATGAAGCTGAATGCTGAAGTCTTGAAGTCTTTTAAAAAGGTTACGCAAACTGTCTCAGTGAACGTAAATATACAAAAATATATTCTGTAGATCAACCGGATAGGACACTGATCCATGCAAATCGCGTCTCATTCTGGGAGCTTCGACGTGTGACAGACGTACTCCAGATGTATTCACAAATTGTGCCCACATCTATCCCACATCAAACGCTATAAATTTAACCCTACTTAAGCCGTTCTGAGAAATATTGCAACTCAATCCCGGAATATATTATATGAATAGACGAAAATAAAAACTTAAAACAACGACAGGAGTAGTAAGTATCATCATTATCAACCCATATTCGGCTCACTGCTGAGCTCGAGTCTCCTCTCAAAGAGGGGTTAGGCCAATAGTCCACCATGCTGGCCCAATGGGCATTGACAGACTTCACACACGCAGAGAATTAAGAAAATTCTCTGATAAGCAGGTTTCCTCACGATGTTTTTTCTTCACCGTTTGAGACACGTGATATTTAATTTCTTAAACTGCATACAACTGAAATGATTCGAACCCACACCCTCCGGAATCGGGGGCAGATGTTATATCCACTGGGCTCAGAATACATTAAATTAATAATCTAAGCCACTGGGCTATAACGACTCGACATGCACGCAAAACAAAAGTAACTCGACTAAGTAACATTGGTCGACCACATTATTACATACTCGCAAAACGAAAAGAATTACGTGTCTAAGTAACACTGGTCAGTAATTTTTTTATTACTCTACCCGCAAAACAAGAAGAGTCCACCACAGACTAACGCAAACATATGAATGTTGCAGATAAAATATGAGTTGAGGAGACATCAAAAGCGACCGCAATACTGTTGAACGCAATTCAGCAAAGTTTTGACGGGAAAGTTTAAAAGCCAGAATATTTAGCGCACAACTTCCTTTTGCGAAATAATATTAAACTTGTACGTGGCGCAATGGACAATATTTATTACTGGCCTGGAGAGTGAGACCGAAAAATTTATGCGTATCGTAAAAGTTGGTGAGAAAATTAATGGTTCAATTGCTGGAATACCACCATCCATCAAATCTGGACTGATATAAAATATGTCTGTACCAAGAGTTATAGGAAAATACATTTATTTAATATCCATGATTCATAATGTATTATGTAAACCCAATATCAGGACATCGTTTTTAATAATAAGTACCTATTTGAGTACTAAAGAAATACCTAGTTTTCATCGATGTTTTCTCCCGCGTAGTTTCCGTTTTCATTAGTTTATGGGGACAAAACATAGCAACTTCGCAAATAACGTAGCTTTCTACAGGTGAAAGAATTTTCAAAAAAAATTTTCAGATTACCCCTTAGCTTAACACACACAAACACACAAACTTTACCTCTTTATAATAATTTAGCATAGATAAATAAAACGTTACTAAAATATATATTTTTTATTTAATATAATTTTCTTAACAAATTAAGAAAATAGTCTTAATCATAATTATAATTACTCAAACTGTACTTAACGTAATTTATTAACTACATAGACTGACTGGTTAAATCTAATGACTTAATCACGTGAAACAATAGGTACCTTAAATACTGTTTTTTGACATATGCAGCTTAACAAAGACCTCTTGAAATGACTTTCAAACACCAACCCGTCTTGATCCGCATACATCTAGCGGCTTAATGTTATTGGTCCAACTAGTGGGGGGTCGTTGAACACTGCACGTTCCAGTGCGGGGTCACCATTCCAGCACTTTGGGACTAGTTCAAATTCAGTAAAAATTTATTATTCTGCACTTTTTTTTTTATTGAGAAAGAATACAATAAGGAACTTAAGCTAACTTATCCTAATAACTATACAAATCATGCCCACGTGGAATGGTGGCAAGAATACTGGCTGCATTTCCGCGCTGGACAGCCAGGCTGATCCTTTGCGCAAAAAATGAGCCAGCCCTTCTGTCACCAGTCGAGGCAACAAGCCGCGGTGAAATAGTACGGAAAATTTTTTTGGCACTGCGACTCCATGGCCCAAGGGTCTCCACGGCAAAAGGTACAAATATGTAACTCTCTGTCAGAGAGGCATACTTGAGCCAGCCATACTTCTGCACTTATATCTGTGTAGTAAATAAATAATATTAAAATCAACATTTTCATCTTAATTTATTTAAATTTCTGTAGGTATTGATTAGACAATAAACACAATTGTTCAGAACATATCCTAAGCATGAAAATGTTTATAGTTTATCTTATCTTACTAATATTATAAACGCGAAAGTTTGTATGGATGTACGTTTCCTACTCTTTAACGCCGCTACTACTGAAGCGATTGGGCTGAAATTTGGAATGGAAATAGATTTTACTCTGGATTAATACATAGGCTACTTTTTATCCCATATATAAAAAACCATAGTTCCCGCGGGATTTGTGAAAAACTGAATTCCACGTGGACGAAGTCGCGGGCGTCCGCTAGTGATCTTATAAACTAAAACTACTATATTATATTAATAGTGTAATATTAAGCTGTATCCAAAAGGATAGAGCCAGTAAATAGAGGCACGTTGAACGTTTTATGTTCTGTTTGTAAGGCTTTATATTCTACTAGCGTGAACTACTGACACCATTCTTACATTCAGTGCACCGTTTCTTTTAAAATTCTCCGGAGTAATTAGTTACTACTTGGTTCTACATGTTTTCTGTACAAGAAAGTTGGCCTTTAAAATATTTCAAAATCTTTTACAACTCTTACTTACTTGTTTCTATTTTTGTGAATTTGTTAGCCTGTATAAACAACATTTACAAAAAATCTAGCGAATACCCCGCGCTTTCGCCTGTGTAGTTCCATTTCCATAGGAAATGAAGTTTAATTGGAAAACGAAAACATTATCAGCAAGTAACACGAGCCTTGTTTTATTCCCACATGAAGTATGTAATTGAAACTGCGTAATTTCCGCTGAATATATACGGGACTAAAGTGTTTTTCATTCAGACAGCATAGGTACGGTGACATTCGCCTGTATGACGTTCATTATAAGTACTATTATCGCGGCAAACTCTTAAGATTAAAACGAATTGTCACCTGCATCAACCTATATGAAACGAATTGTAAGTAGTGCTGCGTGTATTGTGTAAGTATCATCATAATTAGATGCCTTCTTCCAGGTGAAGTTTGGCGGTTATGTGTAGATAACTCTTCCGGTCTTTTGCAATATTTTTAAGCTGTGTGTATATTAACTGGGTCCACTCTTTGACATCATCAATCCACTTTCATCGCTGTCTTCCTGGAGCACGTTTTCCGGGTATCTTACATTCTAGGATCAACCTAGGAAACTCATAGATGGATCCACTTTGCAGATGAAAAATGGGACTTTCCTCCTCTTAATGATTGTCATGGGGCTTCGGTTACAATAGTGTAAATATATGCCACGAAATTTATTTAAAGAGAATTAATTTTTCTTCAACAAAAAGTTCTGCGAGTTCATTCTAAAGCCGATCCTCAGAAAGCGCAGTGAATGTCAGTTGTCGCTAGTACTGAGTACATCTACTAATTACAGGCACTTGAAGCCTCGGTTCATTCATTCCGCGTCTCTTTAAAACTTGCCACGTAGGCTCTTCAACTAGTCTTTTCATCCGACTTTAATCAATGAAGGGTAATGTATTATTGAGAAGTGTTTTTTTTTTCTTTTTTAAAAAGAATATTTGCCATATCTTTGAAGTGTGACGAATATATTCCTGTTCCCCTACAATTAGTCGGAAAAGACTGTATCAGGAGTGGGTACGACAATAGTCAAGCGGGCAGGGATCGAACCAACACCTCTCGATGATAAGTTTGGCCTATTTACCACTGAGATTACTTGTGGCGTATCCTGCAGTGATGTGAGTGTATAACGTTTGGTTGTTCATAAAGAAATAATTATGTCATATTGCCAGGATATGACATAACCCGTACAAAGACTTTAGGCAACCCTAAAATAATAATTCATAATATATTGACTACGTAAACAAACGCTTCGCCGTAGGCCCTTTTAAAACTAGATTTTTTTATATTATTATTAATGAAAAACAAGCTTTAAACTCAACTTTGGGAATCGAACACGGAACTCTTCTCGGACCAAGACGCGTTTGGAACCCTCGTAACTTTAGTTTTAAGTTTTCATCTATTATTACCACCATTAGATTTTTTTTTATTGAGAAAGAATACAATAAGCAACTTAAGCTAACTTATCCTAATAACTATACAAATCATGCAAGAATACTTTACCATTAGATTAATTTAAAATATCACATAATTCGACATTTCAAGTGCCTGTAAACTAAGCCTAATTGAAATAAATGAATTGTGAATTTGAATTTGGAACCTCTGAATTACAGAGCTCGGAATGTTTCAATTAAAGAGCATATTTAATAAGATATATACGTAAAGACATGTTCATCTAACTATATATGTTTAAATATTTATTCCAATGAAAAAGCTTTATTTTTCTTATAAAATATTTTCACACCTCTTTTTAGCTCCGGGCGTAGGTATGTCGTCCTAACGTTCTCTGATCACATAATCCACCATAACGTGGATTAGAATGTACACCGAAATATGTTCTCGAAAGCCGCCAATATCATAACGTTGATCCAATAAATACATCTAAATTAACTTTGTCACATCGACGCGTAACATCTTTAGATGTTTTACGAATTAATGCTACATCAAAGACTTACGTAAACAAGACATTACGCAGCTCTGAAAGTAATGCATAGATATTCTGATGAAAAAATGTTGTAAGTCGTTTTTAGGTCAACCAGTAAGAAAACATCATGTACCTAATATTAAAATAGGTACGTATCTAATAAATAATACTACATTAGAATAATTAGGTTTTGCAAGAGTACGTAAAATTGGCTTTTTGTTATTTTACTATACATTTACAGGTCTAAGATTTTTAATTGTGTCTATGCAAAACGTGGATAAAAAGTTAATCATCATCATTATCAACCCATATTCGGCTCACCGCTGAGCACGAGTCTTTTCTCAGAATCAGGGCTTACCACCATGCTGGTTCAATGTGGATTGGCAGACTTCACACACGTAGCTAATTAAGAAAATTCTCAGGTGTACAGGTTTCCTCACGATGTTTTTCTTTCACCGTATGAAAAAGGTGATATTTAATGTATTAAAATGCACATAAACGAAAAGTTGCGTGCCCCGGACTGGATTCGAACCTACGCCCTCCGGAATCGCAGGCAGTTGTCATATCGACTGGGCTATCACGGCTCACTTATTTAGGTGCTTCTGGTAACAGCCGTGTTTCATTCATTCTTTCATGATCCGATGAACGTCCATTGCTGGGCAGCGGCTTTTTGTCCAAACACGACGTCATGAACTGCTTGCAACTAGCAGTGCCCTGGATTACGTTTAAAGTCGTCAGTCCACCTGGTGGGGTCAAGGCACACTGCGTTTTCCGGTGCGGTGTCGCCATTCGGATATTGGGACCCATTCGGACCCAACCCCGCCTATTGTCAAGTTTGACGACTCATTGAATAATAGTAAGTTTGATTCTTCTGCGGATCCTAATTCGATCACGCAGAAATCCAAGCATACCTCGGTGATACTCTGAGACTTCTTTAGAGGCTCATAGCTAGCTAATGATGGTGTAGAAAGGGAAATTTTTGTAAGAAACCAACATCTTTCGCAAGAGAACTTTGAGATCAACACATGCACTTCGGGGGATCGCAAAATCCATACGTAACATTCAAAGTAAAAAGTGAAGTCATAACGATTAAAAACTTAGCACTCCCTTATCTCCAGTATAACATGGTAGCTACTGTAACAATTTAAGCTAATACTAACTTAAAAGCAAAGTTAACGTAAAAGCTCTAGATCCGATACCCATTCTCGTCGAACTTAACCGCAATTCACTTCAACAGTAGTTAGGAGCGCACAATCAATGCATTTCCAATAGTGGCGAGAGTTTTGGCTGAAAATTTATATGTAGATAGAGGATCATATAACTGGCTATACTATTATAATGGATAGAGTAATAGTCGACTGTGTTAACGTTATGTATCGACTGGATAACGATGGTATCATCCTTATCATATCAGCCGATAGACGTCCACTGCATGACATAGGCCTTTTGTAGGGACTTCCAAACATCACGATACTGAGCCAGCAAATCCCTGCTCGCTTGATGTCGTCAGTCCACCTAGTGGGGGGGGTCGACCAACACTGCGCTTTCTAGTGCGGGGTCGCCATTCCAGCACTTTGGGACCTTAACTCTTCGAACTATGTGCCCCGCCCTTGCCACTTCAGCTTCGTAACTCGTTGAGCTATGTCGGTGACTTTCCCCAATATCCATCGGTTCTTCGAACTATGTGCCCCGCCCATTGCCATTGGTTCTTCTGCGGATCTCCTAATTTCTGATTGGATCACGCAGATATGCTCCTAACATAGCTCAGGGCTCTTGGCTTTAAGCTCAGTATTAGGGATACCAACAGATTACGGGAGTTTTCATCGAAAACGCTGTCAAATCCCGTTGAGATAGAACAAAACAACGCATGGCAAAACAATATGCCGCCTTTTATAAGACCGTGGAAATACTCAAGGACTGTCGGCCGACCCAATTACCGCTCCTAATTACTGACGATATATTGTCCACTTTCGTGATTACTCCCAAGTCCTAACAGATGTTGTAACAAACTCTCTTTGTAGGTACTTATTTAACGAGATAAGAATACCAAAGATATAGTAGGTGCTTGTTAATTCTGATATTATTTTGTCAGGAAAGGAAAAAAAAGGGAAAGGTTGTTAGCTTCGCTGTATAGAATACATGTGATTGTACTTATTCGATACTAGTGGACTTTGTCCGCGTGGAATTCAGTTTTTCCCAAATCCCGCGGGAACCATGGATTTTCCGGGATGAAAAATATGTGTTAATCCAGAGTAAAATCTATTTCAGCCAAATCGCTTCGATAGCCGCTGCCCAAAGGAGGAACAAACATACACACTAAGACACAAACTTTCGCAGGTATATATTAGTTAGATGTGATTATATATTAGTGTGATAGTGTGAAGTATTATGTAATGTGATTATGATTAACAGCCTATTTAACTACTGCATGACTCTATCCTCCTTATAGGATTGGGGATATAATGCTAAAGATATAATGATCGGCTTAACATACTCTTTTTTTTATTCTCTACAAGTTAGCTCTTGACTAAAATCTCACTTGATGGTAAGTGATGATGCAATCTAAGATGGAAGCGGGCTAACTTGTTAGGACGAGGATGAAAATCCTCACCCCTTTCGGTTTCTACACGACATCGTACCGGAACGCTTAATCACTTGGCGGTACGTCTTTGTCGGTCGGGTGATAACTAGCCACCGCCGAAGCCTCCCACCAGCCAGACCTGGACTACTTAAGAAAACCTCAATCAGCCCAGCCGGGGATCGAACCCAGGACCTCCGTCAAGTAAATCCACCGCGCACACCACTGCGCCACGGAGGCCGTCAAATAAACCCGGTTTAATACAAATAAAACAAGTGATTACTACCAATTTAATTTATTGTGAGTAGCTTCATCTTAATTAAATTTTTTTAATTACAAAAATTCTTGATTTTGATAGTTAACTCGATTATCAGGTAACAAAGATTTTTAAGCGTCGAAACGAGACAATGTACCACGCGATTTGTAGGACATTGTGGCTGTTAAGTCGTTTACCTATTAAAAAAGCTAATTAATAACAACTTTTAATAAGTTAGGAGGAGGGTAGTTTACCAAAGTCCATTTTATATTTTAATCTGCCTGTTTGATCGACATAAATGAAAGTCAAACTTTTCCCAAAATAAACCGAAATCCCCGGCAAATCAAGTGAAAGTAAAAAAAAGTCGGAGAAAAGCAGAGGACGGATAGCAAAGTTAACTGGAACGCAAACGAAACGGCTCTTTGTTTACATGTTTGGTCAACTCTTGAACCGTGAAGCAGCCCGTCGAAGTAAATGTTTTGATTTCCGACGCATTAAAAAGCTCTTTTACTCGGCGCATTGGAAAATTTTAACCGTCGTCGTCGTCGTTATCAACCCATATACGGCTCACTGCTGAGCTCGAGTCTCCTCTTGGAATGAGAGGGGTTAGGCCAATAGTCCACCATGCTGACCCAATGCGGATTGGCACACTTCACACACGCAGAGAATTAAGAAATTCTTTGGCGTGCAGGTTTCCTCACGATGTTTTTCCTTCACCGTTTGAGACACCTGATATTTAATTTCTTAAAATGCACACAACTGAAAGTTGTAGGTGCATGCCCCGGACCGGATTTGAACCCACACCCTCCGCACCCTCCGAAATTGAAGGCAGAGGTATCCACTGGGCTATCACGGCTCTAAAATTTTAATGGTGTAATGAAAATTATTGGTACTAGAGTAATTTTAAGGCCCGCTTAGGAATTTTACCGCATAGCTTTCTCGATGAAACACAATATAGAGAAAGCAACATAGTAGATTTCGTTTATACATCGATAAACATCACATTAAATAGTTACTACAGATAAAATATAGATTGAACACAAAATAATGATTGAAAAAATATAAGAAATGTCTTGAAAATAACTACGTAATCATTAGAAAATAAAATTAATTATTAAATCGTTTTCCTATTTTTAAGTCCACTGAGTCTCTATCATCCGACATATTATACGAATAATACTAACTAACTAAATTGTTAAACTAATTTTCTCAAAACATTACCTTCCTTAAGTCGGGCAAACAAGATTTTTTTATTTTTTTTACTGTTTTTATTGTAATTTTTTCTTTCATTTATTTACTGAATAAGTATTCGGAATTGCAGTGCATAAATATTATAATTTTAGTTTATTTCACCAGATTAGGTCCATCACGTAGCATATTTTGTATTATGAGTAAAATAAAAAATTACAGTGAAGTAGAGAAATAAAATTATAAATGCCGAGTTACTGTACCTGCATGCAAATGCGGTAGTTCTGACCGCAGTTTATCTACTGCGTGGCTACATATTACCTACTATGACATTGACACCCGTAACCACTTCCTTTTGTTGGAGTTCTACCTTTGGAAGGTAATACAACTTTAATTAATATGAAGCTTTAACATACTGCTTCAAACAAGTATGCGTTAAAGTCCTCTACCAGAGTTTTTTTTTTTTAAGAAGAGTATTAATTTTGGGCTTGTCTGATGATGGAACTAAAGGTAACCAAAGGAAGGTCATAATGAAACGACAGTTTAGTACTAGTTTTAGTAGTTTAGTCTTTGCTTGTTTATAAAAACAAACTAAAATATTAAAAATAATTTATATCTTATAAATATATATACCATAGGTACATTATATCCAATTTTATAAAACTAAAATAAAAGCGTGTTACTATTTCACGGGAAGAGAAAAAAGTAGGTGTAAGTAACAAGCTTTTATTTAAAAAAAATGAATAAATTATCTAAAAAAAAAAACCAGCGACATATACTCGTAGTATAGATACATTATATGATGTTAAAAAAAACCGAATATAGCTACATCATTAGCTAGTTGTTATGGCATTATCAAACCACACTCGGCTCACTCGCACGAGTTTCCTCTCTGAATGAGAGGAGTAAGGCCAAATAGTCCACCACGGTGGCCTAATGCGGATTATCAGACTTCACACACGCAGAGAATTACAAAAATTTTTAGGTATGCAGGTTTCTTCACGATGTTTTTACTTCACCGTTTGAGACGTGATGTTTAATAAGTTATATATATAAATAAATAAAGTTCTTTTATACGAGTACATAAATAAACGAGAAATTCAATTTAATTTAGATTTAAATGTCTCTCAATAAAGTTGGTGCGCCTATAAAATCCGACACGTCTCATGAAATGAAAGAGGTTGCACCTTTACAACATAGTGTATCGTCGTAAATCTGGTCACCTGGTTATGAGAACGGCTTGTCCTCTTGTTCTGCCAAATTAAATTACCCCCCCCAGCTATAAAATATCTGTAAGATACGTCTGTTTGCTTTTATTATTGTACATTTTATGTTTCTATATCAGAACTCACATGACTTTTGTTATGATATCTCTAACAAGTACATACTTATTCAGGTCTACAGCCAATCAATCATCGAGGTTAAGCAAATATATACTTACAAATTTGTACGGAACCCTTGGAGAGCGAGTCCGATTCGCACTTCTCCGGTTTGTAATGAAATAGGAGTAAAGAAAAAAGACGTGAGTTTTTAGTTTATACCTATACTGACAAAAAAGTCTACGAAAAATTGTAAATAGTTTAAACAAATAAAACATTATATTTTATAAAAATAATATTAAAGTAGGTACATTAAGTATTATAAGTTAATCCGTAATCAAAAATCAGATCTTCTAAATCTTAATTTCAGCAGGTACAGCATTAAAAAAACTAATTTAAGATGGAAAAATTTGAAAAATCCGACTATGTAATACTCAAACTATTCAAATTAGTTTTAAATTATATGGTAGTGTGTCTAGCGTTTCATCCATTAACTACGGGACACCCTGTATCCTTACCTAATGGAATAAATAAAATAACACCAATCGGGGGTCCTTAATCAGTAACATGTTCTTGTAACGCAAAAGCAAAATACTTACGATGTTACGTCATGTTAAACATCACTCAAGCTTATTAAACCACATTAGTATACTGCACCCTGTACAAACTTGAGGCGAGTCGTTAGTTTATAATATAAAAGGCAACTCTGGGACGGGTTGATCCTCTAATCCCTTTGTGGAGGTAACAATCTGCCGTGACGCCTGATTAAGTTGTAACCGCAAAGGGTCCATTTAATAGTAAAACCAGCAGCTGACGCGTATTTTTTATCATATTAGTTTTAACTTTTTTTTTAATACCAAGTAGGTATGTTTACCTAACTAAAAGAATCATGTTTTTTATTAAGAATTAAGAAGTTTAGATACACTGTGACACTAAAATTGTATATTGGTCCAAAGATTCCTCAAATTGAGGTTTAGCAATCAGGTGAAGACAGCTCTTAAGGTCTTTTGAAGTATTTTTAAACTGACTTTAGTTAAGTTTCGTCCACTACCTGACAACGTTCTCCTTGTCTCCCCAGTACGGCTTTTTAAAGTTAGGATCAACATAGGAAACTTATGGGGATCCTCATTGCAAATGACTGAAAAACGCAAATTTCCGCCTCATTACACTTGACATCAGCTCGCGCTTACAGTTGAAACAAGTTGAAAGAGCATCAACTTCAACAACTTGAGCACTGAGATAGACTAATATAAACTGTTAATCTATACTAATATTATGAAGAGGAAAAATTTTATTCTCTGTTTGCATTGAATAGACTCTGAAACTACTGAACCAATTTAAAAAAAATATTTCACTGTTGGGATGCTACACTATCCCAGAATTCTATAGGCTATATTTTATCCCCGTATTCTTGCAGGAACGGGAACCACGTAGGCGAAACCGCGCGGCGTCTGCTAGTAATAATATAAATAGCTACACTTTACTCTTTTAATTCTAGTCTTACTATCTCGTCCGCACGACACCCAAATCTCTCCGAGACAAGTTAGGCTGCTAAAGCCTTTGTTGCAACAAATTGTCTCGGCCGGCTGATTACACTGTAGCCACTAAAGAGCTAATTTAAATCAGTACAGTGTTTATTTCATCAACAATCTCCACTAAACAACAACATAAATCTCCTTGTGAAACTCCTGGGGCTCATTCTACTAATGTTAGGAATCTTAAAATTACGGAAAAACGGCTAAACGAATTTGGGTGATGATTTACACACATATGAGACTATTATTCCTATTTAGGCTGCCTGTTCACCAAAGCGGAGCGAGGGTGCGTAGCGGAGAAACGGACTAATGCGGATCGGAGATGCGTACTTTGTCTGTCCACTGCAGCGGAGTTGCAGATTATGTTAAATAAACAAATGTTAAAATTAATTTATTTAACCCCACTCCATTTTCCCGCTCCGCTTACCGGTTTTATATAAATTTTTAAACTAGCTCGCAAATCCCTGTCCACTTCAGAGTAGTGAACATTTTCTGCAATCCTATTGGTTAATATTTCTCCGTTACGCGGCTCCGCTTCGGTGGACTGGCAGCCTTATCACTGTCTGTCTAATGAGCAAGCCCCACATGCGATCAAACGACGTATCTCATGTATCAAAATTGACAAATATCAACTAATTCGCTTTCGGAAATATCACTATCTGGCGGCGGAGTAGGCCCAGTTCCATCTCTTTCGTACCAATGCGACGAAAGACATGGGACTACTCCCATTTCAACTCTCGTTGACATTTTGTCTATTTTTTCACGAATTATGTCGTTAGTCGCATGCTAGATATACTCACTAGGCGCCGTAAATTCTAAACTCGATAAGGAGCGGTTATGGTAATGACAAAAGGAAATTGCGAAATACAGGTTAGCTGTCAATGGATATTGTTAGATGTGAGTATGCAAAAATCGCATTCTGGTTACAATTTTGGACTCAGAAAAGCATGCAGCTAGGCTATTCTGTAACGATATTTTTATAACTCGCAAGTGCAAGTTTCGAATTCACCTCTATCTCTCTCTGTTTAACACGATACTTAAGAATGAGAAAGATAGCGGTGAATTCGAAACTCGCACTTGCGAGATATACAAAACATCGTTAGAGAATAGTTGTGCAGATTACAATTCTGCGTGGTTATTTTTTTTCGTCTTTACTATTCGTCATCGTTTATTCGTATTTTTCTTTCACTGTTTACGAAAAAAACTATAGATGTACAAACTGAAAGTCGTGAATTATATATTTAGAAATGTTGAGATTACAAATAAAATTTTCATAGAATACATTTTGTGAAAATAAAACATAAAAGTAACTGTGATTGCGTAGAACGTCTTTTTCAGTTTGTGTCAAAACTCAAAACCGAATCTCTCCGCGATGAGTTGAGCCGCTAATCCCCTCTCTGTAGACAATAATAAACAGTCCAGACAGTGTAATAACAAAGCGCGATTAATTTACCTAAGAAAGAATATTAAGATGTGATTTGAAATTTCATAAAATATATTTCATAAATTCTTCATATTTTTATTGGTCTTCAGAGAACTTTATATCAGTATTTTAACATTTTATCCTATTGAAACAATTATAAACTACCATATACTCGTAATTTTAACAACACGTCTTGATCACGGTAATACATGTAATTGGGTCGATATATCGACAGCATAATAGCTCAACGGCAAGAGCGGCAGGACTCATCACCGAGGGGTGGTGGTTCGATCCCCGCCCCGTTGGTCTATTGTCGTTCCTACCCCTAATACACCGACTGGTTCCATTCCCCTCCGAATGGGAATATTGGCCATATTTAAAAGATATGGCAAAAAAGTTGTCCTTGTATCGTTGTATGAGGTTGAATTTATACCAATACTAGGCCGCCTATGATTCGTCGGCATGAAAATAAGTTTTTTACAAACCCCACAGGAAGCATATATTTTACCTCGATGAAAAGTACATACTCAGTAACTTTCTCTATCTTCCGGTTATTTGGAAATCACGGTCAGGTACTTATTTACATTTATATGTAGTGATGGTTACAGAGACAAATAAAATTTATGTTTATTTATAAAATCATAAACGTCATCCGATTTCCGTGGGTAAATTGAACTTAGTTTGATGAGCACAAAGTTATAATCCATTGAAATAGGTAAAAGAAAATAAGTTTTCCGAATAAACAAATCCCACGCCGAGTTGCGGGTAAACGCTTGTATCTCAATATTATCATAAGTTGTAGCAGCTGCTACGCGGCTACGTCTCAACTACCGCGGCTTCTACGAACTTGCCTTGTTTACATTAAACTGCACAAACTAATGCTCTGTTTAAACTACGTAATAGCATCAAGTTTAACCATTTTGTAGCAGTAATCCTGTTTTTATTAAATTGTACAAAAAAGTAAAGTAAAATAAACTTGTCAAAGTCAAAATTGCTTCATTCAGTAAGAAACCTCGGCCTTGTGGCCTAAGGGTCGTCTTGGGTGACAGACCAGGTACCCACGCGGACTGGTATTACTATCCTGCGCTGGGGCGATGTCATATCCAATGTTGTGCCCCGCGTAGAATGCGATATCATCATTGTCCTGCCTTGCGTGTCAAATCCGATAAGTGCGTCGTTTATCTCGTCGCCATCTTCGTCGTCGTAGGTACCTCTGCCAGTAGGTTTGGCCACTAGGAGGACCTTGCAAGGTAGAGGATGCCCGTTAGGCGGATTCTCGCGGTGCGGTGTGATGCTGTGGAGGTGTTGGTATGTTCTGTTATCTGTGCGCACGAACAAACCGCGCGCTAGAGTCCGTACGAATTCCACCACGGTGAGCGTCCTGATGTCTCGGTGTATGACGTCATTCCTAGTATACTTTATACTGGTATGTTTGTACATGTCAGTACAATGCCACAAACATACTGGCCCGGTGAGGTTGACGCTATTGTCGCGCTTTTAGTATAATGTTTTGCAAAATGACGTCAGCCGCGACTGTCCACCAGTCCCACCACCCGTCACCAGTCCCGGATTATCCTAAAAGCTATTTATGTTATTTATTAAGCTACTCGTGTGGTAATAAACAGTACCAAACGTTCAGGGCACCAGAGACAATAGACTTAGAAAACGAGCACACGAAAGTTTCAAAATCCGCGCATTTTTTTATTAATTCTTTGTAGTTAACTTAGCCTCCTGCCTACCAAAAATATTTTTTGTCTTTTATGTTCTTTTGTTCTTACGTACTATGGGTAGTACAGATGTAGGTAGTAAGATGGATACATAGGCCCATAGGGGACTGTTGTTTAGGGATTTCCGTAATCCGGCTCTGTACTTCAAACACTTCACATATTCATTTAGCAACGTCATGATGTATTTTTGTAAATTACTTAACTCATCTTTAGGTAATTTAATATCTACCGCATTCAGTAAAGAGTATGAACAGCGATGTTGCAAACAAAACTAAGTGAAAGCACAAAAGTGGAAAAAGGAGTAAAATTGTTCAAAAGCGAAGTTAAATGGAAAGCAAACCTAGCCTGGCTTACATGTTTGGTCGGCTCTCGAATTGTGAAGCAACCCGCTGAATTAGAAGGTCGGATTGAAAAGCTCTTAGGTCATATACACACTGCATACGAAATCTTTACATCTAAAAAGGTTTTTAGTGTTAAATATAACGCAAAAATAGTACGAATGATCCACTGATCCTGCATTCTGTAAATCTATGTGACGTCGCTCATTCCCATGGCAAATTCATTGTTAGTGATATTTTATTTTTGACATACCATAAAAATAAAGTTCAATTTTGAATAAAAGCGACGGGTATAAAATAGCGGAATCATGTCTTGCTTTGGATTGCGTTGGATTGCAGAGAAGTTTTAAAAACAGTTTATTATTACTTGGGATATACTAGTGTTATATCAATTCATAGCACAAGCTAGTTAAAACGATGTTATGAAAAGCTTTAAAATCAAAATACAAAAATTAATTGGTAAAAATCAAAATAGAAATATATATTACAGTTATTTATGCCACTGGCATGTAATGAGTGTCATTGTAGCACGAGTGATTTTTGTGCAAAAAAGACAACTTGAGTGCTACAATGGCTAATTACGTGAAGTGGCATACGATCATGTTAAAGAAATAAAAAAACTGGTATGGAGGTTTATTCGATTCTGTGTCGCGTGGCCGTCTTTATTTAGTCTACTTAGCCATGCCTACTATTTACGACATGGCTTACTATTTGTCTCTTATAAGGCAGCCTGAACTTTTGTAGCTAATGCCATGTAATTATTTATAAATAAAACATTGTAAAGGACCTCCAAAAGACCTTGTGATATGATTTGAGGTTTTATATTGAGTAGACTACAAAATGGGAGTAGAAAAATATTTTTGGCTTAAAAAATTTATAATGCGTGTCATATCTCATTACATCCTTCAGTTTGGGAGGCACAACAAAGTTCAGGATGCTAAGAGCAGAGGGTGGGAGGGTCAAACGTGACGTCATCGTACGAATACCAAGCAGCACGCGGTGTGTGACGTCACGTACTCACACGGTTCGGCCGCTGCCGTAGTATGAATAACTGAAAACGTGTACAATGGCAGAGTTTAAATAGCCTTTAAAATTATACAAGTACAAGACTAATGTAAATTTTTTTATTTAATTTAAAATAATTGTCTTTGCCTGGCAACATTGAATGTCAATGAATACCTAAAATATGTTATGCTAAATACCAATTATAGTTTCATCAAACAATGTTTTTTTAGGTAGATTTAAGACAGTTAAACGACAAAGCAAATACATGTCAAAAATGAATGGTTGATTTACCATTCATGTTGACATATATTTGCTTTGTCGTTTGATTGTCTCTTCTATCTATCAGGATTGTTCTAACAGTACTGATAGATTGATAGATAGTGATACTGATACTGATGCTGATACGTTATATGTTAGATATTGATAAATTTAAAATATGTTGCAATAGCAACATATTTGGAATGGTCCACTGCAATGTATGCTATAAGACTCGGTTCTTAAGCCAAGGCGTAATGTGATATTTTTTTTTTAGTTTGTTGCATTTTGATGTTAATGATAACGATCCGGAACGTGCTCTCGGAAGCACGGTGTATAACCACCATCTGGAAGCTGCTACTGAGAATTTCTTGGAAAAAGAAAAACCCAATTTCCATAGCCCAAATCAGGACATGTTTGTTTCAAGTTAACGAGTGGATCATGCGTCAGTGACATTGGACGGACACGGCAGGTTCACTGAATCAACACGGTTAAATATCGTGGTAATCAATGATATTCAATACTGTTAGATGTGTTACTATAAACAAATAATACCTAAATATCGTCTACAATGTCCAGTCGTGTATTCAGGAAGTGTGAAAACTATATATTAATTAATTTATAATGGAATTAAGGACAAAATTGTGCATGCGTGCGCTAAGTGTTGTAGCCTATAATTCGGATCACTTTTTGCGGTGATTTTTTAGGGTTGTAACCTCTAGTAATATATATAGTATAAAATCATCATTGGTGGTAATACATAATTTATATGTTCACACAGATAAGAAGAGGCTTAGGCGGGCAGAGTGGCAACGTTCGGTCGTTGGCAATTAGTTTTTACTGACCGTAATTAGGGCAACCGATTGCGAGCCTCGCTCTCGCTTGTTCTGTGAAAAAGGCATGGGAGTATAATTAATTTGCAATGCTCCCCAATAACGACTGCTGTAAGTAGAGTATTATACTCGCCAAAAAGTACAAAAATGTAATTACCGAGCTCTTTGACGATTTACGATCGATTTAATTTGGTTTTTTTGCGTTTGCAAGTACGAAATGTACAGCGATGAAAAGTAATTACACTTTCTTTAATTTGTTACTACAAAGTCAAATTCAATCAATCTATTTATTTATACAAGTACATAAGTCTGTTTATTTATGCTTATACTTACATTTTAAAATAATAAAACAATTACATTATGATAATACTGATTTTAAAAGTAATAAAACTCTTAAAATAAGGTAAGTCTACCAACATCTGAATTCGCTAATTAGGTGTCTATTTCACATTAGTACACTTTCAGTGTAACTTCATTGAGTGATACAAATATATAATATTCACATATTTTATGGAAAACGGTAGATTTCATAATTTGAAAGTAGAGTTGACCAGGGCTCCACAATATTGACAAGTTATCATCCCACCAAGACGTACGCCCAGCAATTTTGCGTGCATTTACAATACTGTGTTCAATTTTCTAAAAGACAGGATGTTTTATTGACTACTAGAGCACTATAGATTGGACATCTCATAATAATATTCTACTGAAATCGCAAAGAACTTCCAATTTTTCGTTCAAAGAAAAACAATGTGAGAATTCGTACAATTGTTAGAAAAACGTTATTACAAGCCAAAAATTATACACAATCTCAACTTTGACTTGAATACAAATGAATCTTTTGGAATCATTTTCTTATTTACTCAGCATTAAAGAAATTAAAGAATTCGTATTCTAAGATGAATGTTCTATTAAGGATACTGATTAATATCTTTCTGCATCCGTTTCGCCTTCGTGAATTTTATTAATAAAATTATGGAGGAAAACGTTTACGGACCGCTGCCATTTGGAGTTATTTACATTTTATTTTATCTGGAGGAAAATCAATTTCATCTTTTTTCTTTTCACAAGTTATTATATTTCATAATCAAGTGGAAACTAAACCTTGACCTTTTGTAAAACAGTAAAGTATTTAACACTTGTCTAACAATAACTGTATTTATTAGTGATCGAATTAGAAATGAAGAGATCCGCAGAAGAACAAAAGTCCGAAATAGCTCAACGTGTTGCGAAGCTGAAGTGGTAATGGGCGGGGCACATAGTTCGGAGAGCCGATGGACGTTGGGGTCCCAAGGTGCTGGAATGGCGACCCCGCAGTAGAAAGCGCAGTGTTGGTCGACCCTCTTACCAGGTGACTTACGACATCAAGCGAGTCACAAGGATTCGCTGGATGCGGGCGGCTCAGGATCGTGATGTTTGGAAGTCCCTACAAAAGGCCTGTGTTCTGCAGTGAACGTCCATCGACTGATAAGATGATGTTGATTAGCAACTTCAAAATTAATTAATTTAAGTACAGAAATATTATAAATTATAATAAAAAAAAAAATCAACCGAATAGCGAAAAATAACATCGTATGCGCTATATTCTGATCAGTTTGATTGACGGTGGGTGCCAAGCCAGTGGCGTATTATATCCTCCTCCTTATTGGAAATGAATAAGATTCTGTAATTTTAAAATTATATTACTATGCCCGACAAACCACCATATTTAACAAAATATTCAAATACAAAGTACAGTAACTAATTTCGAATGAGATAATTTCTAGTCGAAAAGTGCTACTACGCTGTAAATGACTACATGCATGATAAAGAAAAATCATAAAAACGATCTCCCTATCACTCACTCGACAACCAAGGCTACGCCCAAACTGGGCTCCATAGCTTGCATTATATAGTAAAAGTGTGACTAGTATAAATATTATATTATATAATTTAAAACATATGTTATTGCTTAAATGATAATAAATGAAAAATGATAAATGATAAAATAAAATAGTTTATAAACGGAATAGGTAAACAAAGGAACTAATTTATATATAAGAATAATGATAAAATCAGATCGTAACTAAATGTTTTGTACATCTTTTATCCAATCAGTATTGAACTGCAAAAAACGCAAAATCCCGTTCAGTTTTTATATTTGTTTTGTCTAACCGCACAGCGATGTTTGTTTCTATTCTCCTCAGTGTTCCATAAAGCGATTCCTGTTTTTATTTTAGATCGTGTCAATAACATAGTGCTTCGAGAGTCCGATTGTGGAAAATAGGAACTAAATAGTGAATACGGTTTGGAAATAAGAATTTTATTATTTTTCTGCAAAATGGCTACATGGATCTGTACGTGAAAGATTTTGAAAATCTCTATTTTATATAACAAAATAACAAGAAGTATCTCCCCGCCCCCCTCAACCCCTCTCTCAATGAGTTCCCAACTACTCGGGTATCTCCGACGGTATGCGCGGTGGAATTACAAGACGGAGGTCCTGAGTTCGATCCCCGGCTGGGCTGATTAAGTTTTCTTAATTGGTCCAGGTCTGGCTGGTGGGATGCTTCGACTGTGGCTAGTTACCCACTCTACCGACAAGCAATTTAGCGTTCCGGTACGATGTCGTGTAGAAACTGATTTTCATCCTCCTCGTAACAAGTTAGCCCACTTCCATCTTAGATTGCATCATCACTTCCCAACATCACCATCAGGTGAGACTGTAATCAAGGACTAACTTGTAGAAGAATAAAGAAAGAATTCCGTGAGTTGTAATTGTGTTTCATAATAAATTAGTATGAGAAAATACTCACGATAGTTAAAATTCTAAAAAAGACAATTACAGAGTCAGGCATTGTCACACTAAACCCGACAAACCACTATTGAACAACGTGGTAGATTTAAACTCCAAATACTCTCCTTTTAATAAAGAAAAACGGCCGAGCCTGTACTGAGTCATTAAAATACTGTAAAAATATGTAGAAAGGAATATTTAATATGATGACGACAATAATTATAGCTCAAACACAAATCACAGAAAGCAGTATGTATTAAAAAAGCAATGCGCAAAACTTTGGTAAATAATAAAAAGTGAGATGCAGTATTTCTCCCAAGGGTTGTAAATTAAAACATCCAAGTTCAGCGGCTTGCTCCGCCACACAAGCGCCGGACAAACATAAAAAAAGATTAGTTTGCCTTGCAGTTAGCGTCGTTTTTCGCCCGCCTTCTCTTTTCTGTGATCTTTATTTCCAAGCATTCGCTTATTTGTTCCTTGCTCTTTTAATCAGCCGTATTTCGAGTGCAGTTTTACTCTCACATACATTAATTAATTGCGCCTACATTTTACGTTCTAATTTGGTTTTATTTCAGCAATAACACTTTTCAGTTGTGAGCATTTTAAGAAATTAAATATCACGTGTCTCAAACGGTGAAGGAATAACATCGTGAACTGCATACCTGAGAATTTTCTCAATTCTTTACGTGTGTGAAGTCTGGCAATCCGCATTTGGCCAGCGCGATGGAAGGCCTAATCCCTCTTATTCTGAGAGAAGACTTATGCACAACTTAATACTGAGCCGTATCGTTGATATTCCTCGGACGCATACTAAACTAAGTTTTCTCGACCACCTACATAAGTATCTTCAAGTTAAGAGTGAATAGGCATCTTCTAGGCAAGCGCGTTCCACCATAGGCTGCATCATCGCTTACCATCAGGCGTGAATGCAGCTAAGCGCTTGCTTATATAAAAAAAAGGGTTGTCAATGATGTAAAGTAGAAAAAAATATAATAATAAGCTTTTTTTTTCTAAATCTCTACAAGTTAGCCTTTGACTACAATCTCACCTGATGGTAATTGATGATGCAATCTAAGATGGAAGCGGGCTAACTTTTTAGAAGTAGGATGAAATGCACACTCCTTCCGGTTGCTACACGACATCGTACCGGAACGCTAAATCGCTTGGCGGTACGTCTTTGCCGGTAGGGTGGTAACTAGCCACCGCCGAAGCCTCCCACCAGCCAGACCTGGCCCAATTAAGAAAATCTTAATCGGCCCAGACGGGGATCGAACCCAGGACCTCCGTTTTGTAAATCCACCGCGCATACCACTGCGCCACGGAGGCCGTCAAAAATTATAATGATGAAAGTAAATAGAAAAATATATATAATTATATGCATGATTCTCATTGTCATTCATTCTAGCTCTCTCATCATTAAGTTATTGTAGGTATTTTGTGGCCTAGCGACACTGTTGTTGAATTTTCCCCAGCAAATATTGTCGGAACGTGACTCTTACACGTTCCAAATCCGTACTTTATGCGTACACTCATATTATGTACTTGATCCACAGCAGTATTAGTAGAGGAGCCGAAGAGGGGATTTTTGCAGTTACTCGAGCGCGGCAGATGAACATAAAGGACTGTACATTGCACGTTGTTGAGTACTTCCACCAAGTATGAACCCTTAATATTGGTGGACAACCAAAAAAAAACTAACTTCAGCAATACTTAACTAGCACGTCAGATAAAGATAAGGTAGCTTAGTTGATAGCTAAAAGGTGTGTATTTCGAAAATCTAACGATTTTACTGTAATGTAATGGAATGGGAGGTCCCAAAGTTACAAAATAAAATCCTTATATTTTAGTTCTCGAGTTACGAGCTCGATTAATTTTTTACTTATTTTAAAGGAAATTATTTCTTAATTAATCGCTAAAAAAATTTAATTTTCTGAAAATTTCAATAAGTAAAAGTAATGAAAATTGATTTTAAAGTCTGTAATTTTAACCGCTGAAAGCGAAAAAAGTAAATAACCATTTATTCTTCCTATCATTTAATCTACCAAATGCAATTGGTCCCCATGACGCTTTAGTAACTACAAATTTAGCATCCCGGGCTCCCCTACTATATAGTATGTGGACTCTTTACAGAACACTTCTAATAACCTACCGTTGCCGTCGTTTTTTGACGGCCTCCGTGGCGCAGTGATGTGCGCGGTGGATTTACAAGACGGAGGTCCTGGGTACGATCCTCAGTTGGGCTGATTGAGGTTTCTTTAATTCTTCCAGGTCTGGCTGGAGGCTTCAGCCGGGGCTAGTAACCACCCTGCCACCAAGCGATTTAGCGTTCTTAATGTCGCGTAGAAACCGACATGGGTGTGGAATTTCATCCTACTCCTAACAAGTCCGCTTCCATCTTAAATTGCATCAGTTACCAGGTGACATTGTAGTCAAAGGCTATTAAAGAATTAACTATTAAAGAATATAAAAACAAACAATATGACGAAGAGCAGCATTAATGATAATAATAATAATATTATCTTTGTAACAGTATCCAGATCGAATTCATAAGGATACAACAAACACATAAGAGCAAAAAATATAATAAAATAAATAAAAATGCAGGTTATGCCCTACGTTTCCGTTGTTGAACCTTGGCTATTAGATTTTTAAAACACATTGCCTTGCCGCAGACATCCTAATTTAAGCTTAACATTTTACATATTTCTTTTAGTTGAACCTATCTGTAGTTCAACTTGAATTTACATAGTGAATACTCGTAGTTTGAAGTACGAGTATAAATTTTGCATTCAGCGAAATATATGACCCGAAGGCACAAGAAAATAATACCTCAAAGGTGTAAATAGAATAGTCAAAAGAGCTATTTTATTTAAAGGTTAGACTCAAAGTCATCAGACATTCAGACATGTCCAAACTTGCGCGAGCTTGCTTTATTTCCGTCCGAGCTGTCGCGTTCGATGCTGTTCCAGGAATACGCGACGAGCCAGACATGTTCATTTCGCCGACAAGCCGAATGCAAGCCTTGACAGCACGCCACTGCAACGACACGGATCTGCACTTTCATATTTAAATGTTTAATTTTACTGCCTATTTCGGGAAATTGAATATTAATGAAAAATCCCTATAATTTAGTCGTAACGCGTACGATCTGTGCAATCGCATATGTAATATTTTGCCCATCTAATTTCGGGTGAACTTCAATGCAAAATATGTAATTACTAGCTGACGCCGCTTGGTTTGACCCGCGTGATTCTCGTTTCCGTAAAAGTACAGGGATAATATATAACCTTCCTCGATAAATGGTCTATCTAACACTGAAAGAATTTTTCAAATCGGACCAGTAGTTTTCGGACGAGATTATCGCGTTTAATTAAACAAACAAGCTCTTCAGCTTTATATATTTAGTATAGATAAGAGGAAATCCGAAAAAAAACCAAAGTTACAGACATAGCTCTGCGAGTCGCAAAGCTAAAGTGGCAAAGGGCAGGGCACATAGTTCGAAGAGCCGATGGGCGTTGGCGTTCCAAGGTGCCGGAATGGCGATACCGCACCGGAAAGCGCAGTGTTGGTCGACCCCCACTGAGAGGACTGAGGACATCAAGCGGGTTGTAGGGAGCCGCTGGATACTGGCAGCTGAAAACCGTGTTGTATGGAAGTGCAATAGACCTATGTCCAGCAGTGGATGGCTGTTAATGTAATGATGAATTATTAAGGCCCATTTCAGGAGCAGGCATATCTCTATGATATTATTTAGAAGTTGATTTGATTTTAGACTTCTCTGATGCAAGTTTGTAGACTTATAATGATAGTGTTGGACTTTGATATCTCTGACATTGATGATGTTAATGACAGTAATTAACACTTTTTGTGCCCTGTTACAGGGGATGCCTCCCTTTAACGGAGAGCAAGCACATCATAATAAACTAATACTACTGAAATTTTCTTTATTTTTCAAAAAAAAATATTGAAAAACTCAATGTTTCATAACCGAACTACCGAACGAAAGACCGACTATAAGACTCAAATTCAGGACTTTAATATCCCAAATTCAAAGAAGATAACCATAAAACAAATGAGACAGTTATATCAATACAATTAAAGCATAACATTAACACACATGTATAATAAGGCATATTCGTGCAATGCAACAATAAACAACAAACATTACACTTGTTAAAGTACCTCTTGGGATACCCAAGCATGAACTGCTAGAGAAATCCAAGAGCAGAGAGCTTCATACAATTTTAAAAATGCACCACACCGCGGTTTCCTTGTTTACTTCCACTGTACTAGAAGTAAGTCCTCGTTCGCACGAGAGTTAAACAAGCGATACGTTAGTTTTTTTAACGGGCGTTATAAAAGCCTCAATAGCTCAACGCTAAGAGCGGTTGGACTCAATACCGAGGGGTGGTGGTTCGATCCTCACCCTGTTGGTCTATTGTCGTACCCACTCCTAGCACAGTCTTTCCCGACTAGTTGGAGGGGAATGAGAATATTGGTCATTATAAAAAAAAGATATGGCAAATATTATGGCATATAGTATGGAGTTAAAAGAAGGTCTATTTCCAACGCCCAAAATTGAAAATGCGACATAGCTCAAAGAAAACCTTCAAATATACTATATTTGAAGTTAAAAGAAGGTCTATTTCCAACGCCCAAAATTGGAAATGCGACATAGCTCGAAAAAAATGCGTCGCGTTTTTAAAACGCTGTTGTGTGAACATATACTTGGGCATGGCAAGTACAACAAGTACTTGAACGCTTTTTTAACGTTAAAAACCTCTCGTGCGAATGAGGCCTAACGTTTTATTCATGGGAGCGTGTGCCCGGTACCGGATCACTTTACGACCGTTTCCAAAACGTGTGGTTCGATTTCAAATGCAAATTGTACCTCACAATAAAAGTGGCGACATCTATAAATAATTTTTACGATTTTTTATTTTATCAATACATATGTATTGTATATAAATATGGTGTCTTTGTGATTTCAAATTAATTGTGATTTTCCAAGTGCTTATTATCTATTTACACAATACTGAAACACAATCAAGCTTTTTCAAGCTGTTTGTATCTGTCTGTCTTTCTATTTGTTCGGCTTAGTCTATCTAATAGATGAACCTATTTGAACGGGACTTTCACTGAAAGATGGAGGTTATATCGATGGAGCAACATAGACATAGAAAAATACGTGGTTTTTATGGGATTTGACAAAATCTGAATTTCACGCATACGAAGTCGCGGAAGTCCGCTAGTAACAATATAAAAGCATAAGCGTTTACATTTTATTTTCCCATATCACCTACATGACCGAAGGCTCGGACTGCACGTGGTTCTAATACTCCCGCTGCAATTCACTCATCGTGAGCCAGTGTGGCGTGAAAAAGCGCTGAATGCGCCGTTCCGGTCGAATAGCTGCCTTCTATGAAAACTTTTCCAAATGGAATGTGTATTTAAATAACAATCATATTTCTATGTACGAGAATTATGTGATTACTAGATGACGCCGCGTGGTTCCCGTTCCCATAGGAATACGGAGATAATATATAGCCTCCTACCTCGATAAATGGGCTATCTAACACTGAAATAATTTTTCAAATCGGACCAGTAGTTCCTGAGATTAGCGTGTTCAATCAAACAAACAAACTCTTCAGCTTTATAATATTAGTATAGATAAAATGTTGTTTGTGCCTCCGAAACGGCGAGACTGATTTTTATGAAGTTCTGTCTACATATCGGGTATATTTTTATACTCGTGTGATAAGTGAGGTACAACCCAAATTTTTATAATTCCTACAAATATTATAAAGCTGAAGAGTTTGTTTGTTTGATTGAACGCGCTAATCTCAGGAACTACTGGTCCGATTTGAAAAATTCTTTCAGTGTTAGATAGCCCATTTATCGAGGAAGACTATAGGCTATATATTCTTACGGGAACGGGAACAACGCGTGAAACCGCGCGGCATCTTCTAGTAATTTATAAGGTAAAACAACATTTGCCGTGTCATCTTGTACATTATAAAAATTCATTTATATCGCACTTTTCAAGGGCTAACTTTTAGTTAAATAAACCAATCAATGAACCCCAACCCTGTCCAAAGGGTCTGGACTTGAAATGGTATGTCAGTATTGGTCTTTTATTGGTATATATGCCATCGAGGATTTTTTTTCGTAGATCTATAAAAGAAGAATATTCCACCTTGCACAATTTTTAGTTATTATATCATCAAGATATCATTGTCGAAGTTAGCTCCCAACTGACTTTTTTCGACTCTTCGTCATATTATTTACACAAAATCTCTATTTGCGAAAACCGCATATATAATTTATCTTTGAGTTTATCCCAAACTGACAGATAGAAGAGGCACTAGTAATACAGAATGGCAGACGTCCCGCGATTTCACCCACGTAGTTCCTGTGGGAATACGAAGATAAAACATAGCTTATGACTCTCGCAGATAACTTGGCTTTCTACTGGTAAAATAAATTTGAAAATCGGTTTGGTACACCCCCTACAACCTCACAAACTTAACGTCTTTATTATTATATAGTATTCGTTGGTTCGTTATAAACCCATATTCGGCTCACTACTGAGCTTGAGTCTCCTCTCAGAATGAGGGGGCCAATAGTCCACCCTGGCCCAATGCGGATCGGCAGACTTCACACACGCAGATAATTAAGAAAATTCTCTGGTATGCAGGTTTCCTTACGATGTTTTCCTTCACTGTTAGAGACACGTAATATTTAATTTAAATGCACACAACTGAAAAGTTGGAGGTGTACCGGACCGGATTCGAACCCACACCCTCCGGAAACGCAGGCAGAGGTCATATCCACTGGGCTATCACGCACAATATAGTATTGAGTGACGGTGATTTTAAAATCCACGTTATGTCATTACTATTTATACTAAGAATAGATTATAATATTTCATTATTAAAGACGTCGGCTGTTTGTGAATATAAAAGAAATCAAAGAACTAGAATAGGAATAACCTGCTTAAACAACTTAAGCCAATAAGCGAGTTAATAGCGACGAGAGCAGTAGGTAAAGAAATCAGGAAATAAGGCACTCTAGGCTAGCAGTCGGCGTGTGCACGTCTTATTGGCCGGAAGTCAGAACATCCCGCTTTTTACCTTTCATTAAACAACCTTTGGCGCCGCTGGCTTTAAAAGTTCGAACATTATTTATACAGAAAAATACCCCTGGGCTTAGATTTTTTAAATAGGAATATTTTAGAGACGAGCTTAATTGACATTCTGATAACTTCGTTAGGTACACTGAATTAAAACAGTTATAATCAAGTTGTCTCCAGACCGTACTATTTTAATTCAAATTAATTTGTTTCAAGCATGTTTTTCAGAAGCACTTTTAACTTGCAAGCAAAGTTTGTCTATACTCTACGAGTTGTTAGGAAGACAGAATCTACTTAGAAGAATTAAACAAAAATAGCGGTTGGTCTAAAACGATCTTAATTTAAAATATTATCATAAAATTGGTTTTTATCATTTTTAAGTTCAGGGGGACTTAATGTTATTTAATTTTGGGACTATTTTATTTAATTTATTGAGAAAGAGTATATTATGGAAGTTAGTTAAGCTAACTTATCCTTATAACTATACAAATCATGCCCACGTGGAATGGTGGCAAAAATACTGGCTGCATTTTCGCGCTGGACAGCCAGGCTGATCCTTTGTGCAAAAAATGAGCCAGCCCTTCTGTCACCAGTGGAGGCAATTATGACAGTGAAATAAACCGGAGACTTTTTTATTTCAAATTTATCATAATCAAGAACATACGATGAAAAACCATGTAGCGTCTTATTATTTGAATGGTACATAAGGGCCCTGCAGATCCCATCAAAGCTTACAATCAGATGAGGTTACGTTCATAAGCTAAATCTTATCTATACTAATATTATAAAGCTGAAGAGTTTGTTTGTTTGTTTGATTGAACGCGCTAATCTGTGGAACTACAGGTCCGATTTGAAAAATTCTTTCAGTGTTAGATAGCCCATTTATCGAGGAAGGCTATGTATTATAGGCCCTGTATTCCTACGGGTGGGAAACCGCGGCGTCAGCTAGTTACGAATAAAAATATTGTAAAGCCTATTTTTAAACAATACATCCATTTGAAGCTAGCATACTCGTAATGTACTGTCCATTATTTTGTAGAATATAAAAGTCACAAAAATGTAAGTATGATAGAAAGCATATGGCTCGTAAAATGAAATGGTTTGTACTTCTGTAACATATTGTCTAGACGTAAGCCGGCACCTGCTGTGAGGAACGGCCGATTCGTGTCCACTACGAATTTTTATTACAACTATTATTTGTTAACTTACTATTTAACCAATAAACCAATGTATTTGAAGCATTTTTACATTAAAAATCATCATCACTATTGTCTTTTCCTTTGGTTTTATTTACACGATACTAAAACACAAACGGTGAAGGACACAATCGTGACGAAACCTGCATAATGTGTGAAGTCAATCCACATTTGGCCAGCGTGGTGAACCCTTCTCATTCTGAGAGGAGACTCGTGCTCAATACTGAGCCGAATATGGGTTGTTGAAATGATGAAAACACAAACAATTTTTTTTTTATTTTTGTTTAACTGCCTCGACATCTGTTTATCCAGGCTAATCTCTGGGGCGGCTAAATCAATTTTAATGGGACTTTCACTGAAAGACAGAGATTATTGAATATAGGCTATTTTTATACAAAAAAACATAGTTTTGGGTCATTAGTGAAAAAAATAATTTCACGCGGACAAATTCGCGGGTGTCCGCTACTCTACTATAAAGTTAAATTAAATAAATCGTATTAAGTGTAATTGAATGAGAGGATCTGAGAGTGTTCAACAGTGATCCGAAAATGGGTTGCTAATGATGAAGTGTAATTTGAACTAAGAATTGAATTTTAAAGTGACAACTAAAACGTATATCAAAAATAAAACTACTAAAGCTATCAGACATGAGCGAACTAGCTTATTTCCGTTCGACCTGCCGCGCTCGACACTATTCCAGAAATATACGCGAGAGACCAGACATGTTCACCTACGAGCCAAATGCAAGCCTTGACACCTCATAACTTAGCGACACGAATCTGCATTTTCATATTTAACTGTTTCATTTAAGGAAATTGTTGAATCTATATCTATGTCTATACTACTTATAATAAAATTGGTCGAATTCTATACATTCATTATTTACGATCTCGTCACTCACGACCCGTAGGGGCGTGGTGAAAACGGTTCCAAGGAAAACCTTTCAGCCGTGGTTTCTGTCGCCAGCCGTAAAAACGGCCTGGGTCTTTGGGTTGGCTTGAAATTGCCTGGAAAAGGGCCTACTAGGCTTGTAGGCCGAAGTGAGGGATGCTACTCGCCTCCGCCGGGTTGGACCCGCTGATGGGAAGCCTGGCGGTGGCAGTATACATTCATTCGCAATTTGCGATTTTACATAAACCATTTGTAATAACAAACATTAGCGTGGCATAGAATACTATAAGCGCCATCTAGAATCTATACCTGTAATACGAATTCTGTACATTTTGTACATTCTGTACATTAATAAAGAAAGAATACAATAAGGAACTTAAGCTAACTTATCCTAATAACTATACAAATCATGCCCACGTGGAATGGTGGCAAGAATACTGGCTGCATTTCCGCGCTGGACAGCCATGCTGATCCTATGCGCAAAAAATGAGCCAGCCCTTCTGTCACCAGTTGAGGCAACAAGCCACGGTGAAATGATACGGTAAAATTTTTTGGCACTCCCATGGCCCAAGGGAATTAATATATTAATTGAAGATATATTTTTTTTTTTAATTGATACTGAAGCTATCGATTTATTGTCTGTCTATCTGGCTGTCTGTCCGTGTTTTTTTGTTATTCGGGCATCACACTAAAATCACTTAATACGTAGATTTAACGCAACGTCGCTACAACCAACGACTTATTACGTCATTGGCTACAACGTAGCTTATGAGTCAACACTGTTGTTGAATTGATTGCTACACTGAAGAACTATACGGTATTCTAGGTTTTATCTGTATTTCCCATTTTTCAAATATTTTTATATCCATTTTCCATGCATCCGCTATCCATTATTTTTATATCAAAAACCTTTGATTCTTAGGCGCAGTGTAGGCATATGGCGTTAATGATAGCATAATATCTACGCTGTTTGTTGGTTGGCGAACCTGGCTTTGCTGGTGAGCTGGCTTCGGGCGTGGCTAGTTACCACCCTACCGGCAAAGACGTACTGCCAAGCGATTTAGCGTTCCGTGTAGAAACCTAAAGGAGTGTGGATTTTCATCCTCCTCCTAACAAGTTATCCCGCTTCCATCTTAGATTGCATCATCACTTACTAGGTGAGATTGTAGTCAAGGGCTAACTTGTAAAAAAAACCTACTATAGCATATGTTGATAAGGCTACGCTGACGCAATGCTAGTGTAAATGGACTGAAAGTTCGATCGCTATTCTTCCATATTTTAGTATTTAATTTTATAGTTTTCTAAGACCGGAGTGTCCGCGATACGAAGTCGCTGCGGGTCGCTGTAGTCTTTTCATAAAATATTTCCTACTTGACATTGTGCTCTTTCTATTCAATATCCGGCAACTTTTACTAAGCTGACATACTTCCGACGTCTTTATACTGAGCTAAGATTTCTGAACTACTTTTAGTCATGGAAAATGTTTGCCTAGTTCGTAAGCTTGTTTATTATATTTCTTGGTTCACTTAGCCTGTTTAAAGTTTGTTTAAAATTACGCGAAAACAGTTATTCCCAGTTTAAGTTGTACCTATTTGACTATTACATTTCCATTACCTTTGTGTATGATAGTAAATACCCATATCGTTTATAAAATTGCCAATACCTAGATATTAAATATTACCCGTTCAAAATTCCTCAGTGCCTGCAGACGAATGTCTTTGAATAGTGCGTATTGCCAGTGATTATTTACGGATCCGAAACCAAATCAGAAATGAGGAGATCCGCAGAAGAACCAAAGACACTGACATAGCTCAGCGAGTCGCGAAGATGAAGTGGCAAAGGGCAAGCCACATAGTTCGAAGAGCCGATGGACGTTGGGGTCCCAAGGTGCTAAAATGGCGACCCCGCACGGGAAGATGATGATGATGATTATAGTTACTAGTCGTTCCTCTATGTTTTACTAGTTATTATTATATTTAACTGACAATGTACGTCTGTACTTATTTTATAACTATACAAGCTTTTATTTTCCTTTATTCAAATTTTTATGCTCGTAGAGTTGAAAAATATTTTAACAAAATTTTAAAACAATGATCTCCAAACGATTGAGCTGAAATATTGGATATTGACTGTGGTTTTATTTTAAATATCGTGGACCAGTTATTTTTTATGTCATCATCATTATCAGTGTATTTGAATGGTTTATTATACGACCCAGTCTCCTTCCTTTATAAAAAAGGCGATTGCGATTTCAAGACCCAATCAATCACGGGGTCGCTTAAACGCTGCTGTAGATCCAGTGATTGGATCTTGGATCGTGAGATCTTAGGTTCAAGTCTGGTCTGGGTCTATGAATATGGTCTATGAATTGTGCTTTGAAATTTTGTTATGCCCCCATGACTTGCAGAGCACCTTAAGCTGTTGGTGTGGCTTATAGTGATTGTGAAATTATCACTAAAAGTAGAACATCACCAAAAGCTCGCATTGAAACAACGTGATGAGCTCCAAATATCTTCTGACGTGGAACTGTATTTGACAAATAGATTGGTTAGATGATTACAATTTTAAAGAGATGAGTAAATTTGGAATTCACGGGCTTTCCTGCCAACGGTAGGCTATTTCGGCATGGTTCTCTTAATGATATAATAAAAAGGGTTCTTGCCACCATAAATATTCCTGCGCTAATCAAGGTGTCAGAAATAAGTCGGGATGATGGCAAGATACCTGATGGACTGACGCTGGTTCCCTGGGAAACGGGGCGGGTCATATCAGGGAGACAGAATCAAGACCGCGAGCCGCAGCAGAAAAAGCTGAAACCGGTAAGTGGCTCAAGTATATACTCTCTGACTGACAGTTACATATTTGTACCTTTTGCCTTGGCGCATGGAGTTGCAGTGCCAAATAATTTCACCGAATCATTTCACCGCAGCTAGTTGCTCCGGGCAAAATGGTGACAAAAGGGCTGGCTCATTTTTTGCGCAAAGGATCGGCCTGACTGTCCTCCGTGGAAATGCAGCCAGTATTCTAGCCATCATTCCACGTGGACATGGTTTGTATAGTTATTCAATAAAAATAAGTAATTCCGAACGAAGTCACTGGCATCTGCTAGTCATACATATATTGTGCGATAGAAGTCAAAGTCGTTATTCCGAACGTTTCCCAAAACTTACTTCATATTATTGTACGCGTAGCTGCCAAAATTGTAAACAGAAAATCCAATATCCGAAAGCCGTCTTACGGCTATATTTTTAGAGAACACCGCGACGTATCTTGTTATTCTAACAAAATATCCGTAGTCTGCTACGTTTTAGAGAACGTTTTATTCATGAAAATGTGTGACCGGCACAGTGTCTGTAGCCATGTGGCTCGTCGATTCTCTTTCTACAAACGCTAACGCTAGTTAAATGAACATACCCAAAAGAATTGAAAACGTAAAGGTTGCCTGCTTTCACATTACAACTGTGGGGTTGATAGATATAAAAAACAGTTGAGTAATGTATCATTATGTTATATTGTTGTGTGCATTTTAAGAAATTAAATATCACGTGTCTCAAACGGCGAAGGAAAACATCGCGAGAAAACCTGCATACCAGAGAATTTTCTTAATTCTCTGCGTGTGTGAAGTCTGCCAATCCGCATTGGGCCAGCGTGGTGGCTAACCCCTCTCATTCTGAGACGAGACTCGAGCTCAGCAGTGAACCGAATATGAGTCGTCAAATGAAAGCTAGTCCTAGTTCAAAGTTTCCTGGGTTCTGTATGAAAAATGTGTCTCGCATTCCCATAGATATTATTAATTTTCGATACGGTTGCAATTGTAGGAACAGAATCGATGTGCTACATGGCTAAAGATCTCCAGGATCACTTTACGACCGTTTCCAAAGTGTCGTAGTTCGATTCCCGATGCAAATTTTACTGCGCCACAATAAAACCGGCAACTTTCATAAAGTATTTTGTTATTGCTTCTTCGCCGGCTGGAACTTTTATGGCTTTATGGCTTTTTTTCTCATGCGAAATATGTACATGAATCGTGATAAAGATTAAAGAATAAATTATCAACTATTATTATCAAATATTGGCTGCTCGAGATTCCGCTTACGTGATATTATGTTTATCAAAAATTTGGAAAACGTGGATTTTGCCGGGATGCTTAAATTATGTCAACCTACTCTAGATTAGCATAATTTAAGCATTTTCATCTATTTAATTTAACAAATCAACTTAGTTGTTGTAGCGTGAAGGTATAACAAACATGTGTATATTTGTTACTCCTCACACATCTTCGCAGCATAGCTGCATAAAACATCTCTGGTGGAAAAGCACCCTAAGTGTTAGTCACTCCTTCACTCTTCAACTAGTGATCCAAAGTAGCTGAAAATTTAAATTAAGATATAAGCCCTAGCCACATACACGCAGACTTCATTTTATCTAGTAAAACTTTATGGTCCTAGTTATAATCATTAAAAAATTCATGATTTCCGCGGGACTTCTACTAAAACAAAATTATTTCAAGCAAACAGAATCACTGGCGTCCGTTGTCTGAACTAGTATTATAAAGCTGAAGAGTTTGTTTTTTTAAACGCGCTAATCTCAGGAACTACTAGTCCGATTTGAAAAATTCTTTCAGTGTTAGATAGCCCATTTATCGAGGAAGGTTATACGCTAATATTTTAATCCCGTATTCTTACGGGAACGGGAATTACGCGGGTGAAACCCCGAAGCGTCTACTAGTTATAAATATTAGTCAATAAAATATACAGAGTGAACTTATTCTGATCTGTGTGCCTAGCGGGAGTTTACAATATTTTCATACTGTTACTATCACGTTAACGTAAACGCGAATTTATATGGAATTGAAACAGTTGTGCAGTAGTGCCACTAGATGGCGCTGTTTCAATTCCTTAGAAATTCGCGTTTACGTCAACGTGAAAGTAACAGTATCAAACTGCCACTAGGCCCACTGACAGCAAGTACTGTTATTGTCACTGCAATTCGTTCATCTGAAATCAGTGTGGTGTAAAAAAAGAGCCGGACGCGTTCGTTCCGGTCGACTAGCCTCCAGTCGTCACTATAAACCTCCCGATTGAATTGTTTGTTCCGACATACAGAAAATCAGTTTTTAAAAATCGTATATTTAAATATATGAAACACATATGATCTATAGGTAAGTATATTTTTAACTGTTCCGTGTGTATGTATATTCCGTTCAGCCAATCTGGAGATATCATTTGGGCTTAGGTCCCGGGTTCAAATCCTGAGTGCACTTCATAGATGCATATCCTATATATACCTTCCCTACCTTACCTCTACCCTTAGCAAAATCGGTCATGCCCTATGAGCGTGGTGCGATGACAAAGGGAAATAGACATCTATGCTAAAATTATAATGAGGTAAAGTTCGTGTGGTTGTCGGAGGTAATCTTTGGATCTACTGGACTGTTTTGGAAAATTGTTTTACCAATAGAAAGCTACGTTATTTGCGAGTGTCATAGGCTATGTTTGATCCCCATATTCACACGGGAACGGGAACTACGTAATTGAAAGCGCGGGGCGTCATGTAGCGGAATTTCTGGGTCTTTTAGAAATTTTGTATTATCTCCGAAACTATTTAACTAATTAACATACTATAAAGGGCAAATCTTATCTCCATAATATCCTTGTGATTATTAAATAATTTATTAAATAATTTATTTGATAAGGATTCAAGTCAAGTAGCATAAATAATGACGCAAACCTAAGTATATAAAATTAATATTTTTTAAAACACAAAAGGTACTATATCTGCTAATATATAGAAGATAAATACATGGTGTCGCGGATTTTTTTGTAGAACTTTTAAAGATACATAAAGCCTCCATAGATTAATTTCAATTTTACACAATGGTTAAGGCAGCGCATGCGAATAAGTCTGCTTAAGAGGATTTTCGGTCCGACCTGTGTGACAAAAACTATGATAACTCTGCTAATTTATATGATACTAATATAAAATATAGCCTATAGCACTCCCCGATAATGTAGCTACTGGTGAAAGAATTTTTGAAATCGGACCAGTAGTTCCGAAGATTACCCCATTTAAAGAATGTGACAAACTTACAAACTTTACCTCTTTATAATATTAGTATAGATTATAATATTAGTATAGACGAGTAGTAGCATTGTTCCCAGTAATATTTTCTCAATAAAAATATAAGGTGAACTTTGTTGTAGAAATAAAAAGAGGCACTGTTTATAGATCCGGTCAGTAAGTGAAGCCGAGCGACTCGGAAAGAAGCTCAAACACCTTATTTCCTGATTTCTTTGCTTGCCTCTGTAATTAATTTCCTTACGTAAGTCGTTTAATAGAGCGTCTACTGCCTTTGTGATATAGAAACTCTGACTTTTCAATTCAATTGATGCAGACATTGAAGTATAGAACTGTTATTGAAAATAAAGTATTAATATTGAGAATTCGAAGTTTACTTTAAAATTATCTCTACAAAGTCAAAAAGTCAATGGGTCTCCAAACTATTCTTCATCTTGTGCTAGTAATAAAGAAATATTGCCAAAGATTTTATACTATAGATATGTCACTAGCGAGTCGAAATTGAGGCGGATAAATGTGCGTAGGTAATTGTCTTAATTTTATTTAGTCGTATAGTAAACAACGAAATTAATTTAAACAAATAATACTTTAATATTGTCTACAATTTCGAGTTGTATTTCAGGAAGTGTAAAAACTATATACTGGGTTACTGGAAACATATAGCGAAGGAAAACCCAAATCCCTTTTTGAGTTTGAATTTCTTAGATCACATTATATTTCGTAACTTTTTTCATGATATACAATATGTATATAAATGCGAAAGGTCGAAAAAAACCGCTTGCTGTAAAAAACTGAAATTTGTTTACGGATAGACCAGGCAAAGATGTAACAACGATTTCGAAAAAAAATAGATTTTGCTTTTTTTTTAAGAAATGTGGGTAAACGCTACTTTAAAGTGGATTTAATTTTTTTATATTTTTTTATTGCTAACTAAATTCGGATTACTTATTGCGGTGATTTTGTAGCCACGTTACATATCTCATAATGGAAAATCTTTGGGTATTGCCGATTATTTTGCCGGTTATTCTGAGAGAGAGTACCTTCCGAACTGGTGGTAGAGTCACTACGTAACTAAACTCAAAACTGTTTATAAACTAAATAAGAAACTCTTGAAACTGGATCATTTTAGTACAATATTACCAAGAGCCGAATTTTAAAAAACAAATTACATAAATAGCCTTCATTTATTTATTTTTATTTATTTATTTGAAATGCCAACTCAACAACAGCAGGAAACATTATACATAAGTCAGTTACAAAATTCTTGGACTACTGCGACCATCTTTTACAGACAGTCACAGCATTGCAGAGTCCGGTTAAGAACTAAAAGTAAAAGATTAATCTACAACCTAAAATGTCAAAATCAAGAAAGTTTACAATATTAATTAAAAATTAATCATTAAGAATAAAAATAATCAGTTCAAGTGCACGATTAAAATTATAGTTAAGAGTTTAGACGTTATAAAATATTTCTTGAATGCTAGAATTACTACCAATAAAGTTTTATTTAAAGCAACCATTTCTATGCGTTTGTGATGTAATAACCATAACCCAAGACGAAGTTAGGGTTCTTTGAGTTAACTACTGTAAGTGTCATTAAAATTTAATGATAAATAATAAAATTTGTGATAGTATCTTTACATCTTTATTATTTTATTATTCGAGAATGTCTTCGTTTCAAGCGTATCTTAGAGAGGTGGGTCGAAGCTCTATATCTCGTCTTTAAGAGGGAAGGCGTGGCCCGAATAACGCAACGACGAAAAAAGAAGGGTGTTATAAGTTCGACGTGTATGTGTGACCATAGCTCCCGAACGGATAAAGCGATTTCAATTTAGTTTTTTTTTGTATGAAAGGTGACTTATGTTTGATGAAAATCGATTTAGCAGTTTAAAAGTTTTGGGGGTTGAAAAAGGAGAAGAATAACCGTATGTCTGCAAATATACTCGAATAGGGTCTCAAAATTAAATGTAAGTGCACTGAAAGAGAAAATTGATGACTTGATCGAGAGTGTATCTAATTAATAATTTCATTACCTTTCGGGAGTTATTAAAAAATTTCAATTTTATGATATTATAGATAGAAAAGTTGAAAGAACACCAGCCATGTATCAAAGACAGACTTACTATGCCGCAAAACGTACCACCTAAATGAAAAGGATATAGACTAAGCAACGTTTGATTTAAAAACAAGTTCTCCTTACGTCGTACCTTTCCCTGAGTCTATTCACAAAATGTTCAAAGCTAAAGAGAATACGTAATTAGTAGGCGAGCGTGTCAGGCTACGTGATGGTCTAAGATCCGGTGTAAGAAATATATACCCTCATCTGTTATTTATCTATACTAATATTATAAAGCTGAAGAGTTTGTTTGTTTGAACGCGCTAATCACAGGAACTACTAGTCCGATTTGATAAATTCTTTCAGTGTTAGATAACTCATTTATCGAGGAAGGCTATAGGCTATATTTTATCCCCGAATTTCTAATGGAACGGGAACCACGGCTAGTGAGAGCAGGCAACCTTTACATTTTAATTCTGTTGGGTATATTCTTTTAACTAGTGTACGGTTTCTAATTAACCAATGATTGATATAAGTATATTTTTTACATACATTTAATACACTATCAGGCCACAATTTTACTAGGCAACCTATTTACAATGTGTCAATGTGAATATTTTCTATAATTTAGTTTTTATCCCTGATATCAGATGAGGGTATATAATAAATTTCTGCTGTCGGATCTTGCACTATGAACGCACGCTCATCATTACGGTGGAATGATAGAAAAACAGTTACCTTATATTACTTGACTGTTGACAATAATTGTTTTGTCTCTTTGGTCTAGTGAGTAACCTGTTAAGTTACGGATCAATGGATATGTAGTAGCAATTTGACAGTCCCCGTGGCGCAGTGATATGCGTGGTGGATTTACAAAACGAAGGTCCAGGAATCGATCCCTGGCTGAGAGATTTTCTTAATTGGTCCAGGTCTGGCTGGTGGGAGGCTTCGGCCGTTGCTAGTTACCACCCTACCGGCAAAGACGTACCGCCAAGCGATTTAGCGTTTCGGTACGATGTCGTGTAGATACTGAAAGGATTGTCGAATTTCATCCTCCTCCTAACAAGTTAGCCAGCTTCCATCTGCATCATCATCGCTTATACCAATACCATCATGAGATTGTAGTCAAGAGCTAACCTGTAGATATTAAAAAAAGTGACAACACTACTAGTGCTGTGTCGTCACTTTTCTTACAACTTTTATCCTCTATCCTTCGTCTATCCTTCTCATTCTACTCGTTTAGTATCGAGTTAAACCGAGGGATATAGAGGTGAAATTGAAACTCGCACTAGCTAGTTTTAAGAACATCGTTACAGAGTAGTTCTTCTGATCTTTTGAGCATTCAAATTGAATCAATTATTCCTGATATTTGTATTTTTTTATGTTTTCCATTAAAATCGTTATTACCTCATAGTTTAACACAGCAAGGTGCGAACCACTAAAGAACTTTGCCCAAGTGTTGCGGAGGCAATGTTTGCTGCGCGCTAACTCTACGGCGCACGCACGACCTGCTGCAAACTTTTTAATTAAGTGTTCGGGTGAGTGAGATACTGAACTCATTCCATATTTATACTACTTACTAATTATCAGCCTATTTTAACAGCCTACTACGAGGCCAGGCTTCACTCATTATGCATTAAAGGAGAGGAGCTTATGTCCACCACGCTGCTACGATGTGGGTTGGTGGGTCAATTCAAAATTCAAAAAATTCTAAATCATTTATTTCAATTAGGCTTAGTTTAGCACTTCTGTCAGGAATAAGTCATAATTTTGGTTTATAAATGAAGTGCAAATAGGCTACTTGTTTCCCGGAATAATCCACGGACTAATAAAAACAGAATTTATGCAGTACAAAAATATAAATTCTCAACACACTCACACACACACATACATACATAGCGTTTTTATTCATGTTGATAACTGAATTATGTAGGTACAAAATAACATATTTATTTCATTTATTAGTTTTTAGGCTTTATTTTTAGAACTTTTTAAATATGTGAATTGTATAGGTATAACTGTATTTCATTTCATTTGACGATCGTAAAAAGTTTTTTATATCAAGCTGTATACACCTGTAAGTGGCTGGACACATTGTCCACGATCATTGTGTACTCCTTTTTTTTTAACATAGGTATACTGTGTACTGGCTGTAGGTGTGTTAAATAAAAATAAAATAAAATAAAAATAAATAAAAATATTTGTATTTGTAATTCAAATTACATACATATATAATATATATCGTTATCAACCCATATTCGGCTCACTGCTGAGCTCGAGTCTCCTCTCAGATTGAGAGGGGTTAGGCCAATAGTCCACCACGCTGGCCCAATGCGGATTGGCAGACTTCACACACGCAGTGAATTAAGAAAATTCTCTGGTATGCAGGTTTCCTCACGATGTTTTCCTTCACCGTTTGAGACACGTGATATTTAATTTCTTATAATATATATAATATATATATATGTAATATATATTACATACATATACGATATTCTCGTAGATATGTGTATTTATCCTGGCTACGAAGGTTTGTTACGTACTATACGAGTTTAGTAGAAGTCAGTCACTCTGGGGACTTCTATAGTTTAAATGTTAAAGGAGTTGTCAAGGTGTGGAAGGTAAATAGTTATTTATTATTAAAAGCGAGTATGCTCTTGCTGAAACTTACTCAGGTCATGCTTGGGTCACACAAGTAGGTACGCTGCTAAACTATGTAACTGCTTTTAACAGCGTACTATAATTTACATAGATTCCACTAGAAATAAACAATATCAAAAATGCCCCGAATGCTAATAAATCACTGCATAAAATAATCATTTGAAATCGTTCTATAGTACTTATGCTTTAATTTTTCGTCTATGAATTAAACTAAAAACATAGTTAATGTTTGGAAGATAGCGATATGTGCTTACCAAAGACATTAGAAGTAACAGCGTTAACTTTTAGCTATGTCTGTTCTGTGGTGCTTACAATAATAAATCTTTAACACTTAGCCTAAAGCTTAATTTCTTACGTAGACATTCGACTACGGCTATTCTTTTATCATTATCATGAACTAGCGGACACCCGCGACTTCGTCCGCGTGGAATTCAGTTTTTCACAAATCCTGCGGGAACCGTGGATTTTTCCAGAATGAAAATGCCTATGTGTTAATCTAGGGTAAAATCTATTTCCATTCAAAATTTCAGCCAAATCGCTTCAGTACTTTCGGCGTTAAAGAGTAACAAACATCCAAACGAACATTTAAACAAACAGCCCATATTAGCTTTCGCGTATAGTAGGATAGGACTAACAACTCATATTTGACTCACTGTTGAGCATGAGTCACTCCTTTCTGAGTGAGAGGGGTTAGACTATAGTCCACCACGCTGGTCCAATGAGGATTGGCATACTTCGCACACCGAGAATTATGAAAATTCTCAGGAATTCAGGTTCCCCGCGATGTTTTTTCTTCACTGATACACGTGATATTTAATTTCTAAAAATGCACATAACTAAATTTTGGATTTCGAGGTGAATGCCCTGGACTGGTTTCGAACCTACTGTTACAAGTTTCTCGATTACAGGCGGTATCAACATTCATTATTTAGGTTATTGTAGAGGGGAAGTTTCAATTGTTTGTGAGGCAGCGTAGACACCGTCACGCTGCTAGTCGCGTTAATGATTTTGTAAAAATACGTTTTGCGTTGTAATTATTGATAGTGTTTTGTGTTGTAATTATTGTTTATCGTAAATTGTTTAGTCTGGGCATGGAGAACATGTCGGGCAGGGAAGGTGAGTGTTTATATCTTCTAAAGGGATCCCTTAAACCTACTCCCAAGGTCACAAGTCCTGGGAGCTGCTCGTAGTGTTTCCTCTGCCATATAATGGTAAAATCACTATGCTACCCGTCACGTCACATTCATTATCAACCCGATTCGGCTCAATGCTGAGCTCGAGTCTCCTCTGAGAATGAGAGGGGTCAGGCCTTAGTCCACCACGCTGGATATACGCCAATACGGATTGACGGACTTCACACACGCAGAGAAGAAAAATTCTCTGGTATGCAGGTTTCCTCACGATGTTTTTTCTTCACCGTTTAATTTAACGACACGTGATATTTAATCTCTTAAAATGCACACAACTGAAAAGTTGGAGGTGCATGCCCCGGGCCGGATTCGAACCCACACCCTCCGGAATCGGAGGCAGAGGTCATATTTACTGGGCTATCACTTCACATACGCCCTCCGAATTGATAGGCAGAGGTCACTCTCCACAGATCCAGATACCCTATTATTGATACCTGAGCCGTGATAGCCCAGATCCACTGGGCTATCACGGCTCAGGTATCAATAATAGGGCATAAAAGTACCCAAGTCATGACTTTAGTATAAGGCACGTGATATGTATGCACGTAACATTTCTAGAAATAGTACGCTAAAGGACGGCGCGTTCCGTGATGTTCAACAGTTAAGAACTCGATTTACGAGCAGTTGCCTGTGATAAGTGGTTCCAAGTCGAGCATTGGCATGTACAAGTATCGTATGCTCCGCTTTGAAACTATTGAGTTTGTTTTAACTTATTGATACGAAATGAACTATTGAATAGACGTAGCTCATGCCACATTTATTATATGAAAAATTTAAATCAGAAGCGCTCTGTTTATACTGCGATGTAAAATAAAGCTTTTAGTTGATGCTATATTTAAATAAATAAGATTTAGTTGTTTAGCAGAACAATGTTGTTGTTAAAACCAGTAAGCGCAGTGTTGGTCAACCCCCCACCAGGTGGACTGACGACATCAAGCGAGTCGCGGGTATTCGCTGGATGCAGGCGGCTAAGTATCGTGATGTTTAAAAGTCCCTACGAGCCTATGTCCTACAGGGTCGTACATCGGCTGACATGATGATGATGATGATGTTTAGCAGAACAACCTGAAATATATTGAGAGAGAAATAATAGTTACAACACGGTTTACCATACGCCATTTAATCACACAGAGAAAGATGACATAATTTATGTGACTACCTACAAATGTTAACCTAGCATACATTACACCTCCCTGCCAAATCTACTAAACCATTTGATTTACAAACTAAAAGAACTTATGAATTTAATGTACTATAATCCCTAATTACTTATCAACTAATCTTATTCTATTCTGAAACGTACCACTGGGTTACGCACTCTTTTGGGACGGTTCTCTACTACTGCTGTCGGTTGTGGTGACGGAAGAGCTGGAGGTGATAACTGCGTACTAGCGCTCGAAGGCAAATCCTTATGCATCTGCAACTCCTTCCCCACGACTATTTCCGATGCACCCTCTTCTGGCACCACTACCGACTCCTCGACAGCTACCTCACTCTCGGTAGAACTCAACTCCTTATCCGACATGGGACATGCGACATCGGATAACCGCGATCTGCGTCTGATCTGATCTACATGACGTTGCATCATTTTGCCATCCCCGTTGTCTACAACATACCTACGAGTTCCCTCTTGCCTACATATTTTACCCTTGACCCATTTTTCATTTCCTCCATACTCCCGAGTCCAAACCGCTTCCCCCTCGGCGAGCTGTCTCGTTACACCGCCAGCATATTCTACCTGCTTACGCTGAGCCTCTAGTACCCTAGTTTCCCGCTCTCTATTTGGTCTTAACAAATCTAACCTAGATCTTAAGGGGCGCTTCTGCAGTAACATAGCGGGCGTGTCACCTGTACTACTGTGCACGCTGTTTCTGTAGGCTAAAAGGAAGGTTTGTAAGGCAGCGTCTACATCGAGGCCATCTCTGTAAGCTTTCTTAATAGCCCGTTTACATAGTTTCACAGCGTTTTCTGCAGCGCCATTTGATGACGGATGATAAGCAGGTGAATATGACTGATTAATGCCATTATCTTTCAGAAATTTCATGAATTCATTACTTGTGAAGGGCGGTCCACGGTCAGAGGTCACCTGGGTCGGTAAACCATATCTTGCGAAGGTCTCTCTAAGGATTTTTATAACTGCATGAGCGGTCGTTCGACTCATCTCAAAAATCTCTAACCATTTAGTACTGGCATCGATTACAACAAAGAAGGTCTTCCCTTTAAAAGGTCCGAGGAAGTCGACGTGAATCCTGCTCCAGGGTTCTAGAGAGGATGGCCAGGGGCTGGGTGAAGCTCGCGGCGGCGCCGGCGCCTCCGCTGCGCACGTTTCACATTTCTGACATACAACTTCAATATCATTATCTATACGTGGCCACCAGACATAACTACGCGCTAACGACTTTGTTTTAACAATACCCATATGACTGATGTGCAACTGTTTTAAAATTTCAGATCGGAGGGACTGCGGAATGACCACTCTGTAACCCCACATTATGCAACCGCGGTCAATGTATAGTTCATGGCGCCGGACGTAATACGGTCTTACTTCGTCATCTGGGCATTTCGTAGGCCAACCCGATTGCATATACAAAAATACCCTACTTAGAAGTTTATCTCGACTAGTGTTAATTCTTATATTGTCATTTGTCACAGGTAAGAAATTTTCAACAAAGTTCAAATAAGTCAACCCTTCTGTCCTACGGCATTCTTTTTTAATAAGAGGTAAGCGCGATAATCCATCGGCACAGTTTTCAGCCGATGTAACAAATTCAATTTTATAATTATACCCTGCTAACAGGATTGCCCATCTTTGTATACGTGACGCTGCCATCACCGGTATACCTGTTTTATGGCCAAATATAAAAGTAAGTGCTTTATGGTCTGTTCTCAAAATAAACTCCCGGCCGTACAAAAATTGATGAAATTTTTTTACACCATATATAATAGCTAATGCTTCCCTATCGATTTGTGCATATGCACGTTCAGCCGAGGTTAAAGTTCTTGATGCAAAAGCTATGGGCCGTTCTCCTTCCGGTGTGAGATGCGATATTACCGCCCCTAGCCCAGTGGAGCTGGCGTCAGCGGTGAGCACAAGAGGCAGATCCGGCGAGTAGTGCACCAACACCTCGCTTGAAACTAACAATCGCTTAATTTCTCTAAAAGCAGCCTCGCATCGTTCACACCAAACAAATTTATTTTTGGCGCGCAACAAATTGTATAAAGGTGCTAGAATAGTACTAACATTTTTAATGAATTTCGCGTAGTACATCACCATACCGATAAAAGCTCTCAACTGTGATACGTCGCTAGGTGCTGGTGTATCAACAATTGCTTTTACCTTATCCGGACAGGTATGAACCCCGTTCTTACTAATACAGTACCCTAAATAATTAATAGATTCGGCAAAGAAAACACATTTTTCTTTTTTTACACGTAAGCCGTACTCCTGTAATCTATCGAAAACTTTATGCAGGTTCGACGTATGTTCCTTGTCGTTTCTTCCCGTAATAATAATATCGTCAAGAAAAACACCTACCTGAGGCAAATCTGCAAATAATGCTTCCAATTTCTTTTGAAAAATGCCTGGACTCGAAGCAAGACCGTATACCAGTCTGTTATACATATATAAACCTTTGTGCGTCGCTATCACGCTATACTGCTTTGACTCATCCAGTTCAAATTGTGCATATGCTTGCGATAAGTCAATCTTACTAAATCGTTGCCCCCCGTTTACACGTGTTAATAAATCGTCGACTTTCGGCAATGGGTATCGATCGACTTCAATTAGTTTATTTAACGTGAGTTTATAATCAGCGCAAATCCGGATAGTTCCGTCTTTCTTAATTACCGGTACGATTGGAGTCGCCCAGTCGGAGCGGTCGACCGGAGTGAGGATGCCGTCCCTTACCAGCTGTTCTAACGCACGCTCCACTGGCTCACGCAGCGCATAAGCGAGTGGGCGCGCGCGCATGAACACGGGCTTCGCGTCCGCTCGCAGGCGGATGCTCACCCGGCCGCCGGTGAACCGTCCCAGGCCGTCCGCGAACACATTACAGTATCTGGAACTGAATTTTTCCATGTTAAAAACTTCCTCTACGATGCTATTAACAGAGCTCACGAAACTGGGTATTCTTACATTTAATTCAATTAGCCACTGTCTACCTAATAGACTAGTTTTGCCATTATTTATTACATACAAATCTAAATATTTTTTAGTCTGTCCATATCTTACTAGTGGTTTCAAAAGGCCCACGGGCGATATACACTCTCCAGTGTAATATCTCAATTGCAACTTACTATTAAATAGCTTTAAATCACTAAATTTTCTTTTATACAAATTATAACTGATACATGACACGGCACTGCCTGTATCACACTCCATCGTCAAATCCTGACCCTGAATATTTAACGTCACTTCTATAGGCTTACACTGCTGGATTGACAGATTATTTATGCAAGTACTAATTACCTCGTCACTATCCTCACTGTTATCACTGCCTGCAGTGGTAGAAGGGCCTTCTGTTACTTCTACCCGGTGCTGGTTTGCCAGATAAGGACAGACACGACGAAGATGACCTTGGGAGCCACAAATTCGGCAGAAGTATTGACGATATTTACAGGTGTCCCGGCCGCCGCCTTTATGGAATAGCCCACACACACTACAGCGATTGCCTTGCGCTGACACTGAACCTGTCAATGGGTTAACTGCCGAGCGGACGTCCGCGCGCACCCCCTGAGGGAATCCCGACTGACGCCGCCTGCCGCGACCGTCATCATCTACGCGCCGTGCCTCCGCCCCGCCACCCGGGGCCCGTCGACGTCCTGCGCCCGCGATGGCCTGACATTCTGCAAACTTGCTCGCGCCGCTTGATAGCCCTGAACTTGAACTCGGAGGCGCCTCCACGATAGCCGCGTTCTTCTCTGCCGCTTCTAAGCTCATAGCTAAACCGTACGCCTTCCCAAAATCCAACTTCTCTTCTGCGAACAACCGTTGACGTATCGTTTCGCTCGTGATGCCACACACAAACTGATCCCGCAAACTCTCTTCTAACCAATTGCCAAATTCGCAAGTCTTGGACAAACATTTCAATATAGCAACATATTCTGCTATACTTTCACCTTCCCTTTGCTTGCGATGTCGAAATTTAAACCTTTCCGCCAGTATACTTGGTTTTGGTTGTAAATGTTTTTCCAATATAACCGTTAGTTCACTGAAAGTTTTTGACGTGGGTTTCGCAGGTGTACACAAATTCACCAACAGTTCATAGCACTCGGCACCCATGACCGTTATTAATGTCGGAACATACAAGTCACTATCAATTTTGTTCACTTTAAAGTACTGTTCCAACCTTTCTACGTACAATTTCCAATTGTCCGAATGCATATTAAACTCGGAAATTTTACCGATCGACATTTTAACCACTTCGTCGCCACTGAAATATATTGAGAGAGAAATAATAGTTACAACACGGTTTACCATACGCCATTTAATCACACAGAGAAAGATGACATAATTTATGTGACTACCTACAAATGTTAACCTAGCATACATTACACAACCAAAGTCACCAACATAGCTCATTGCCATTTGCCAGTGTTGACCTATGGTTCCGAGACTTGGTCGCTAACTATGGGCCTCATAAGAAGGCTCAGAGTCACACAGCGGGCGAAGGAACGAGCTATGTTAGGAGTATCTCTGCGTGATCGAATCAGAAATGAGGAGATCCGCAGAAGAACCAAAGTCACAGACATAGCTCACCGAGTTGCGAAGCTGAAGTGGCAATGAGCGGGGCACATAGTTGGAAGAGCCGATGGACGTTGGGGTCCCAAAGTACTGTAATGGCGACCCCGCACTAGAAAGCGTAGTGTTAGTCGCCCCCCACCAGGAATTGACGACATCAAGCGAGTCGGAGGGTTGCGCTGGATGCAAGCAATATCGTGATAATTGGAAGTCCATGCAAAAGGTACCTACAATTCGATTGCTGATCGGTGTTTTGTCAAAAGAATCGATTCTTTTTATAAATTGTTTTTATTACAAATTTGATAAAATTAAGGTTTAAATATTTACAAATGAAACGTTACTCCATCTTTTACTAAACTATAAGTTTTTGGCCGTTTTTTAAGCCTAAATGGCTACTACTACTACTACACAAACCGCCATTTTTGGGCTCTTTACATGACGAAAACGATTACAACAATGAAACATCGATTCTATAGCAACAGTTTTTATAAACGCGTTAGATCATAGATTTTTGATCTTTGCCAGAGGGGTAATGGTTAGCTAGGCAGGTCCTGTTATTTAAATGGTCTAAGGGTACTTACGCGTCTGTCTACTAATAAGGCGTCAGTTCAGAATCGCGTCGAAATTGTAAAATTACTTTCATGTTTTTATATTTTTTTTTTAGATTTGGAATTGTATTTAAAGATCAAGTTTATTCTCGATGATGGTATTAGAGGGCTCGAAGCTCCAACGTCGCTATAACCGTAACTCACGCGGCACGCACCGACTGCGGCAGTGACGTCACGTGCTCACTATTTATGCGCCCGTGCTCCGATTGATCGCTCGGAACGGTTGTAAAACGTGAATTATTTAATGCCCACCAATATTCACACTTTTTTAGCATTTAGCGGCTTTTATTTTTAACCACATAGGCTATAAACCTACCTATCAGCCTATCAGCTTGTAAATAGAATTATTTGTCGCGTATTCTAATTGGTTGACTATTACTATTAATTTATTTGTTTTTTTTATATTTTAATTTATTTTAATTGTGTAATTTTAATTTGATTGAATTGCTTATTTTTAATTTGTCTGAATTTGAATTGATTATTTTTAATTTATTTTGTTTGTTTATAATTCATTTTGTAATTTAATATTAATTGTTGTAGTTAGGTATTATTTATGATTGCTCAGGAAACGAATTGGGAAACTGTAATGTTTCTCTAGGCATATTTCATGTAAATAAATAAATAATTTATACAAAACTTATTTATTTTTTCAAAAATATCCCAAATTATGAATATCACATGGAAATCAACCCTGGCTGGGTGTTTTTGCGGTCTTTTCTCGGAGCAAGGCGCGTTTGGAACCCTCGTAACTTTAATTTTAGGTTTTCTACTTTACATAACACCAAAATAATTTGACGTTTCAAAAGTGCTTCAAAAACAAAGTCTACTTGAAGTAAACTACATTTCACTTTTGAACCCAATATGTAGGGAAATATCTACATATTTCTTACAAGTACCTAATAACTTAACCATCTAATACAATTCGCTAGTACAAAATACTAGACCGCCAGACTTTCTATACTTATAAAGAGGTAAAGTTTGTAGTGTTGTAGGGGGTAATCACTGGATCTACTGAACCGATTTTGAAAATTCTTATACCTATAGACAGCCACATTATTTGGGGGTGTGATATAGAAGAAGAAGAAGAAGAAATACTTTATTGCACACATAAATACAATTATAAATTAAAACAATAAAAAGATAAATTAAACGTAGCATGCTAAGGCGGCCTTATTACTAAAAGTAATCTCTACCAGGCAACCCCGATTTCCCCGTATTTCCACCATAAAGGGAAATAGGCGGGTAAAACCGCTATTATAAATCTTAATATATTAATGCGAAAGGCCATTCATCACGATATCTCGAGAACCGCTAGACGTACAAAAATTTAATTTGGAAGGGAGGTAGCCTATAGTTAGTAGGTATCCGCTAAGAACGGATTTTGTGATAGGGCCGGATTAAGAAGGTCTAAGGGCGGACGAAGTCGCGGGCGTCTGCTAGTTAAGCTATATAGCTAAGTTACAATAGACACAAATACCCTGATTTAGTATACAGCTCATGCCGCTCTCGTGTGTTACTTGTACCGAATACTATCCAACACATCTGGCGTGCGTAATCTTGTTATAGGAAAAAACTTTCTTAATAAGAACGCTGTTTGGTACCCAGTCATGCCACTCTAGCTGGATTAATGAAATAATTGTTCGTCAATAATATTTTGACCAGCAGCTGCATGTGTCAGTTAATAACTAGTAACAAAAACAAATCATTTTGGGCTTCATAAGATGAGAAAGAGTCTCTTTGACTCTGCGAGTCACTGAGCGGGTGATAGAGTGAGTTATGCTCGCAGCGTCTGATCGAATCAGGAATGACGAGATCCGCAGAAAACTCGAAAGTACTGACATAGCCTGAGGAATTACTAAGCTAAAGTGGCAACGGAAGGGGCACAAAGTTTTTAAGGATTTATGGATGTTAGGACCCCAACTTAAGGAAAGCGTAGTGTTGTCCTCACTATGTGGACAGACGTCGAAGCGGGTGTTTATACAGACAGCTCAAGGCCGTAGTAGTTAAAAAAAAACTAAAAAAAAAATAAAAACGTTCGAATCTAGGTCCTTGCAAGAGACCTATGTCTAGTTTTGAACGGTTTTTTTTATTCTTCACAAGTTAGCCCTTGACTACAATCTCACCTGATGGTAAGTGATGATGCAGTCTAAGATGGAAGCGGGCTAACTTGTTAGGAGGAGGATGAAAATCCACACCCCTTTCGGTTTCTACACGGCATCATACCGGAACGCTAAATCGCTTGGCAGTACGTCTTTGCCGGTAGGGTGGTAACTAGCCACGGCCGAAGCCTCCCACCAGCCAGACCTGGACAAATTAAGAAAATCTCAATCTGCCCAGCCAGGGGATCGAACCCAGGACCTCCGTTTTGTAAATCCACCAGCGCATACCACTGCGCCACGGATACCGTCGCCGTCAAAAAGACTGATATGACTGATATTTATAGACTGATATTTATAATAAAAGTCCCTAAAAACTTATATACAGGTCACTGAGCGGGTGATGAAGTGAGCTATGCTCGCAGTGTCTCTGCGTGATCGAATCAAGAATTAAAAGACCCGCAGAAATCCCGAAGATACTGACATAGCCTGAGGAAGTACTAAGTAAGTAAGTAAGAAGTACTAAGCTTTAGTGTAGTAAGTTTAGCTATACTAAATTTATGGATGTTAAGAGTCTCAACTTAAGGAAAGTCCATGTCCTCACTATATGTCACTCACCAGACGTCGTTCAACAAGTTGAATGAAGCGGGTGTTTATACAGACAGCTCAAGGCCGTAGTGCTTATAAATCCATGCAAGAGGCCTATGTCTAGTTTTAGTCGTCTGCTGCTATTGGCTGCTAAAAATGATGATGATAAATAAAAAAAGCGCTAATACAAAACAAAAAACAAGTATATTTTTATAACACAGGGACACACATAGGACTACAATAAATAACATATTTTTAGTGACCTACCTTGTTTAATAAAACAATACGTTCCTCAATCAATGTAAACATTAATAATCTTAAAAAGTAAAAAATCTTAGCTCCAGAACTTGTATAAAAATTATTTTGTCAATCATCGGTCAAACTACTTACTTCACTACGAGTATTTACAGATTAATTTAACTCTGACGTATGTACTAGTGATGTGAATCTGATCCTCAGGTCAAACAGCCGTATCCGTTGATGTACATTTTTGATGATATAGCACATCACTAATGTCAACACATTCATACAGCGCTTCTGTAATATCTATGAAGAGACGTAGTCTCACTGAAAATTACAAATTGACCTCGACCAGACACATGCAGACTGAAGTATTGTTAGACATAGAAATATATCCACTTACAATTGTACCCAAATAATTTATTTATTTATCTACATGTCTTAATTCTAATTCAGTTACGGGGTTCCATTGATTACGCAGGATGTGAATTGAATTTTATCAAATCTCATTCAATCGTTGAATTACAAAAGGTACTCTACCACCCAATCTCACAAAATCGTCGTGACACGTAATTCATGGATACCCCAAACATGTTTTTAGTTCATAATGGACGATGAACAGGAGGATACGGATCTCCGGGTACTGGTGGTCCATAAGGCGGGCGAGGGTAAGGCGGACGATAATGAGGTGGGTGCATTGGCGGATGGGGGAAACCTGGTGACGGTTGGCGATACTGCGGAAGAGTTACTGGCGGCCTGTTTGGAGTGTTGGGGTTCCTTGAAGGTGGTTCACTGTAAGGCGGTGGTTTCCACTGCTGCTGGTGCGATGGCGGGAGCGGCATGTTTTTGAATTGGCAGTGCGATGCGCAGTAACCGTTGCCGCAGTAGGGGCCACAGGGTAGTGGAGGCGCCATTAGTCTGTAAAGACAATTTAAGTGTTCATCATTATCAGTTGAATGACCCACTAGGATCAGGAGTCCAATCTTATAGGCTAGGAGATGTGGCAATTAGACACACCATACAGCTAATGCGGGTAAGCGAGCTTAGGGTGATAATGTTTTAACTATTCAGTGATCACAATCAGATGTTATGATCGAGACCGATGGCTTAACGTGCTCTCCGAGAGTGTAACAGTACCAAATTCTCAACTCCGTGCTGAAAATTTGTAGAAAGAAATAAAGCTTCATATCCCGACCCAGGACCTCGTGATCCTTAAGCCTTATAGGTTAACCGCTGGGCCAGTGAGGTGTTTAGGTATAAAGGGTGTTATGCGATGTAATTTATTATATTTAAGGAGAACCCGTGAGTAGCTGCATACTGCTAGCTTAAATATTTAAAAGTCATTTGTCCTAAAATCATACTATAAATTATGCTTAATAATATGTACTATAAATTATGCTTATTTTTAATTTAAAAATACTATTAACTATGCTTAATTAATTGTATTTTGTTCTAATTTTAATTAAACTAACATAATATTTTGATACTGTTTCACTTGGGTAAATTAATAAAAATAGGAGGAAGGACGTCCTATGTCCTTTCTAAACGAAAAATTTATATTAGGAACAACTAACTTAATACAGTCTTTCCCGACTAGTTGGAGTGGAATGGGAATGTTGGTCATATTTAAAAGAAATGGCAAATATTCTTTTAACTAAATTTTACTCGTTTATGCGAACAGGAATTGAAACTGTCGAATCCCCTTCACCATTAAAGCTCTTGACGTTAAATGTTCTTGAGTAATATATATTTTTTTTATTCTTATTTTAAGCAAGGTACTCTGGATAGAGCTTGTTTGAGCATGTTTGAATTAAAAGAAAATATACATAAGATTTAATTAAAATTATAAATAAAAATTAAATAATATTTTATAAACTTAATTTCACGTGTATACCTACTTGAAGTTACAAGTATTTAACTTGTTTATCAATAATACTGATAAGATAATATAAATATTAAAATTCTAAAGAACAACATCAATAGTAGGTATAGTACCTACTTTTTTTCGATAAATTTCTAAACAGAACGATGAAAACCTTTATTTCGGTAAACTTCAAGATACATTTCTAAAATAAAAAAAAATTATTAGAAACAAATTTTCACTGATTTAAAAATATTACCTTTTATATCCTGTTTTTTCAATTCACTTAATTTATTTAATTCACTTTTTAAATCAAAACTTTGCAAACTTTGCGAATAATGTTTCACACGAAACTGCCAGTGATGTACATTTAGGTGTTTATTTTATTGATTAGGCTGTTATCTTGCGTTGCATATTACAGATATGATATGACATGTATGAGTAATACGAACAAAGTAGATGATAAGAAAATTCATCACCTGATTAAGGTTTAGTGTGAAATATAAAATGTTTAAAGAGAAAAACTTTCTCATTCTGAATATTATGAAGAAAACAAAGACCCATAACAGAAGAAAGAAATTCTTGTTCCTAAAATAACATCGCCTTCTCTTTAAATTAAGTTAATTTTATCTTCTATTCCGGTTTTTTTATCATTCAGATGAGATTTGAAAAAGAAAATGCGTAAAGGAAAATGATTCAAATTTTCATCGCAGTTTATTTAATCTTAGGGAAAACCTTATTCACTTTCGTGATTTATTTTTTTTGTGTTTTGAAAAAAATATACGAAAATGAAAACAGTTTTCATCTTATATTTTACTTTTTGACTTAGTATACTTATATAAAAACACATCAATATTCGACGGATAAATATTCATCAAATTATATTGGCTGTAATTGAAATTCTTTCATAGTATTTACTATGAAAGAATTGGCAAGATGAGGCATCGAAATTGGACAAAGTCGAAGGCATCCCTTTATCTAAATTTTGATATAAAACATTCCTTTTAAATTTTGGGTTATAGGTATTTTTAAACTTAATCCAATATTACACACAGGATAAATAAAAACATACAACTAGATAATACTATTTTATTTTTATTTATATATCACAGATGTACATAGTATTTTAATTTTGAGTAATCACAATTGGTATTTTTTCCATAAACAAATAATATATAATCTGATGGAGAAATATAGTGTTAATTGTAAACAATGCACATTGCACATATCATAATTTATTCAACCTTGCCGTATTTGGAACTTTGAGAACAGTTTATCTTAACGATGGATCATGATGTGGATGATGTGGTGGATAGTGACCAGGTGGATAGTGACCGGGAGGATAGTGACCGGGAGGATAGTGACCGGGAGGATAGTGACTCGGAGGATAGTGACCCGGAGGATAGTGACCCGGAGGATAGTGACCAGGAGGATAATGACCAGGAGGATAAGGAGGTGGATAGTCCTGAGGAGGATCAGGGTATAGGTTCGGTGGAACACTGTATGGTGGTGGTTTCCATGTCTGCAGATGCGGTGGTTCAATTGGATGAGTTGCAAAGTAGCAATGTGGTAGACAATTCCCTCTGCCACAATACGGTCCGCATGGCAAAGCGTGGTTTGGAGTCATTCCTGGCAACAACAAAAAATACAAATTAAAACCAATACAAATTTACAAAAATATACTATAGTATATAAGCATAAATATAAATTTAAGACAGATGCTTTTTGACCACTTATACTCTACTTATACAAGTAGAAGACAAAAAAAAATTATAAGTAAATAATCGTTATTTACAAAATCCTCTGTATCTACCCACTTATTAGTTACACTTTATCAAAAAATTGTGACATAATTATTAGATTCAAATATAATTTAGGAATTGAGTCATGTGACTTGAATTTATGACATGGCTGATTTATTAAATTAAAAATACAAAGGTCAAATAAAATTCATATAAAATGTAAAAATAAAAAATAGTGCGCAAAGTAACTATTTCTAAATAAATTTTACGAGTATTATAACTATTTTGTTTCATAATAAGAATGGTATACCTTCAGATGTGTCAGGTTATCTTATGATGCAAACCAAACAGATTCTTCAGACAGTAATTAACTTGAGTGTAGTCAAAACAGTATTGATTCTTATATTGGTCACGTATTTGTTATATTGATAACATTGCTATCAAAGTTTCGATAACATGCCTTATCTATGATAAGCCTTGGTTGGCTGATTAATGGTAAAAACATTCACATATATTATACCGATTTAATAACTACCAAATGATTACGAATTCGTTCGGGTAGAATTTGGCTATTTCGAAATATGGAAAACGAATTTTGAATTTTGAAAAATGAACTTGAATCTCTATAGATACAAAATTAAATCCGAGTTTGCGTTATTGTGTAACATACAAACACATCCATTGAATTTATGCTTTATTCGGTGAGTCCGAGAGAGAGCCTCCCCATAGAGCAGTGATACCATAAGGTTATCAACAACGCCATGATCGATTACTTCATCGACGTCGGAATTTTCTTTACAGTGCTCCTCTCTTCTAATACTAGTGGCAGTAAATAAATTACCCGATTATTTGGAAGGTTATCCATCGGAACAAACGGACAAGGAAATAATTCTGATAACGTGAAAATATATTACACAAAACCATTAATCACTTTATCTGACAGACAGTTTATGAAATCATAGAAAATGAATATTTTTTGCATTATTTACATTATATATGTATTTATATACCTGTGTTCTTATAGCATATATTTTACAGGATAGCAAAATGCTTTTATAATGGAGCGTTCGCCAGGTAGATTATAAAATATGGAAATAAACTCACTTGGGCTTTGTTTCCAGAAGTTAGGATTATTCGGTGAATACCGTGCATTTAATTTTTACTTCATTTACGAATAGGTGTATTGGATTTTTCTAAACTCTGCTTAGCCGAAACCGCACCATGTCTTACTATTCTCCAGGTAATGGCATCGAAATGTCTAAATCACCGACATTTTTTTGCGTGGTAAAACAACTTACCTATCTACAACAAAGAACTAAATACCTACTTGAAAAGTTATTGCAAAGAATCTTGTACAATTAAATTTCAATACTTAATTATTTGGTATTTTCATCGGTCGTTTATTTTCGAATTCCGTCAAAGAAAACGTTATTTACTTATCGCGCTTCGTTTGCTTACAAGATATTTAAGTTCGTGTCGTCTTTTCTCAGTTTTGTGTTTGGAAAATGGAATTTCCTTGTTGAGACGACGCTGAATTCCCAATCGGTTCCGGAAAGAATTCTAATAGCCATTTTGTTTGCAATACAATCCTTGTTTTTGTATTTAAATTATATTGCAATCCCATTTTTAAGTTCCGTCTTTCTTTTGAAACATTTCTTGGTTGAATTCTCTGCGCTATACAATGTATAGCGATCGAACGGCGTTTCTAAACGAAAAAGCAAAAATATATTTTTTTTTTTTTTTAAATTAATATTTATTATGTATTATACTCATGAATTTAGCTAGAATGTAACTTTTATGTCACAAATTCTTTCCACCATACTGGAAAAAAGTAGATTTCTTCGGATCGGATTATAGGATATTCACTGTAAACTTCTAACAACCTCGAACATGTTTTTAAACGAAAAATATACACGTAATCAGGCAATTAGTACAGAAGCTAGTTCACTAACTATGGCTCTCATAACAAGGCTCCGAGTCACTCAATGCGCGAAGGAGAGAGCTATGCTCAGAGTATCTTTGGGCGATCGAATCAAAAATGAGAAGATCCCCAGAAGAACTGAAGTTACCAACATAGATTCACGAAAATATTCGTATGGCGGCAGTTGGCAGAGCATATAGTTCTAAGAATCAATGGATTTCAAGGTGTCAAACTGGAGACCTTACACTGGAGAGCGCAGCCTTGGTGAAGAGTGAAATTCATCCAGCCCCAGAAAGAGGAAAGTGAAGTAAAAGAAGCAAGCAGCAAAAAGAAAAATAACTTGTAGGGAGTCAAGAAGGCGTCCCGAGAACACGCAAAGAGCCAGTACCGGGTTTACCTTGCCGTGATTCCCGTGGTTGAAAGGTGCTATGGGAGGTGGTGGGTTGAACCCTCCTAGGTGTATAACAAGCGGGTTGAAGGAAAGCACTGAATGCTGGTAGCTCAAGACCATGTTTTTGGAACTCCTTACAAGAGCCCCAGCAGTTAGTTAGACTAGTGATGATGATGACGATGTTGATATTCTCCTTACTAAAAGCTTACCCTTGTGCTAACTAGCCCATGAATAAAAAAAAACATTATTGAAGCATTATTGTAATGAGGCTACTCTTTACCGCAGTGATTAAATTATTCAATTGACATCGGAGATTTATCCCAGCTTACGTCTGACCCAAACTGGAGCGGCTTCGAATTTATGACCGGATGTACCGGTGAATTAATGGTTTAAATACGTCATTTTACATTTATACTATGAATAGCAAAATTAAATTACTATATTAACTTAATTACTAAATTACTATAGCAGACGCCCCGCATTTTCACCCGTGTACTTCCCGTTTCCGTAGGAATACGGGAATAAAATAGTACGTTACTTAATGAATTTATTGGTGTTCAGTAGATCCAAAGGCCGTGATAGCCCAGTGGATATGACCTCTGACTTCGATTCAGAGGGCGTTGGTTCGATTTCGGTCCGGGGCATACATTTCCAACTTTTCAGTTATGTTTTTTACAAGTTAGCCTTTGACTACAACCTCACCTGATGGTAAGTGATGATGCAATCTAAGATGGAAGGGGGCAAACTTGTTAGAAGGAGGATGAAAATCCACACACCTTTCGGTTTATACACGACATCGTACCGGAACGTTAAATCTCTTGGCGGTACGTCTTGCCGGTAACTAGCCAAGGTCGAAGCCTCCCACCAGCCAGACCTGGACCATTTAAGAAAACCTTAAACGGTTTAGTCGGGAATCGAACCCAGGATCTCCCTTTAGTAAATCCACCGCGCGGAAAGTTGTATATACATATATATTACATAAAAATACACGGAACAACTCAATATAAAGCGCAATATTTTTCTTTTTCTATAAATAATAATTTAATCCAAAAGTTTGAATAAACATTTCAATCGAGAGGTTTTCATAGGCAGCGTCAATTCGACCGGAACGGCGCATTCAGCTCTTTTTCACGCATCACTGGTCCCAGATGAATGAACTGCCGCGGGAGTATTAGACTCACAATACAATACATGCGACCTCTCACTTCAATATTGACTTCACTGTTTAGTATATATTTACGAGTATATAATCTCATCTAATATGAAACCAAACCAAATTAAATTTGTTTACTCGTATTTCAAGAATTGCATTTTAAGAAATTAAGTATCACGTGCCTCAATCGGTGAAGGAAAACATCGTGAGGAAACCTGCATACCAGAGAATTATCATAAATCCTCTGCGTGTGTGAAGTCTACCAATCCGCATTGGGCCAGCGTGATGGACTATTAGCCTTACCCCTCTCATTCTGAGTGGAGACTCGACATGGTGAAATTAACCATTGTACGCAGGAGATGCACACTTGTGCACTATAATATCTTTACGTGCTTTACGTGCTCTCCGAGGCACAGGGGTGCTAACACCGCCAACTTTCCAACTTCAGACTGTTATTATGTCTGATCAATAATCAATTTTTTTTGTTGGCCTGACCCGGGATTTGAACCCTGGACCTCACTGTCCGTAGCTGAAATAGCTAACCACGGAACAATGAGGTTAGTTCCTCTACTACCAACTCAGTGGCGTAGTATGCCATGGAGGAGCCCTGTATAAAGATTAGTTAGGGGCCCAAATTAAGGGTAAATATTTCTCACAAAAGAAACATAAATGCAAGCTAGTTATCACTACAGATCAAATAAATATATAAATATACTTAAACAATACACATCACTAACTAGCCCCAAAGTAAGCATACAGAGTAGCTTGTGTTATGGGTGCTAAGATAGTTGATATTATAATATTAATATACAATTATATACTACATATAAATACTTATATAATGTATAAATACACACAGACACTGGAAAAGACCCATGCTCATCACACAAATATTTTCCAGTTGTGGGAATCGAACTCACGGCCGTGGATGCAGAAAGCAGGATCACTACCCACTGCGCCACGCGGCCGTCAAATACACCTTTCTTGCCTTTATTTCCAGAAAATTAAATCATCTATAGCTGAAAACGATTCCAGTTTTTCTAAAATGTCTGCCTCTATAGACTATAGCACAGAAAACATATTTACAAATAAGTGACGAGTCTGATAGCTGTTCCTGTACCATTTTGAAGTCCCTAGTGCCTTTGTAGTCCGTAGTAGTAGGCCATGTATCATTGATACGACTGACACGACGGTAGCTACGCCCCTGTACCGACTTGAAACGAAGAGAATTTAATATAATTATTTTTAGTGCAATAAAAAAAAATACCGTAAGTACTGAACCTATCAGGCGTACCCGCGGAAAACTAAGAAGCCAGGAAGTGAAAACCTGCATTTCATGCGAACGAGGTCTGGATATCTGCGAGCAGAATAATTTGGAACAATCGTACTTATATAATAAATGCGTAAGTTTGTGTGAAAGTTTGTTTGTATGCTTGTTATTTTTTGACGCAAAACTACTGAATTAATTTGGCTGAAATTTAGATTTGATAATAATAAGACAGGCCGAACAAATCAATGGGTATGTGATAAAGAGATTCCCTCTAGTTATAACAATTCTTACGTCAACAATCTTCCACAGCGATCAATCGGCACACGAGTGCATACATAGTGAGCACGTGACGTCACTGCCGCAGTCGGTGCGTGAGTTACGGTTATGGCGGCACTTCCGGCGCCTCGGGCCCGCCAATATCCGGGCCATCGCGAATAGCTCCGATATTTTTGGGCTATTTAAAGGAATCCAAATCAAATATGCACTGAAAATATAAGAACGTTTTATGAATTTAAAAATGTAGCTTATACGTGAATAATTATATGGTTTGTTACACTTTTTTAAGTATTTTCGTCCAGGATTTTTCTCAATGCGCTGGATTTGTGACAAAACTGAACTTCACGTGGACAAAGCCCCAGCTGTCCTCTATAGCTCCGATATTTTTGGGATCCTATCCTGTCTAAACTAATCCAAATCAAATATGCACTGAAAATATAAGAACGTTTTATGGATTTTAAAATGATGCTTATACAGTATACACCAATATCTATGTGTTTCTTCATAAATTAATCCCATGTCTTATAATGTTACTCTCTATTTTTGATTTGTATACATTAACTGCCATGAGGCAGTAGTTAACCTATGTTGAACATAAGTATTCTGTGCCATGAGGTTGTGGGTTCGAATTCCAGTTCAAGTTTGAGTAGTTGTAGGGTAGGGGCAGGGCAGGGTAGGGACAGGGTATAGGCAGGGTAGGGGCAGGCAATTTGTTGTATTTAAACGCTTTTTTACGTCCTTTAAAAAACTCTCGTGTGAATTAGGGCATAATCTATATTTCTGGTGTACAAATTTTACAAACTACTACAAATTTTAATCAATCATTCATTCTTTCATCAATATGCGAAATATTCAAAAACGTTATCCACAGCGTAAACACTTTTATCCAATCAGGTTATTGAATACGACGGGATGTTTTTATTTTGAGAGTGCGATTTATTTTCACATCTGAATATCATTCATAGTAAATGTCTTCCGACTGAAAATTCTCCAAATCGTTAAAAACGTTTATATAAATAAAAAAATATTTTTATTAAAAAGCAAGTAATGGGTTTTTAATTTAACGAATACATTTGAAAGGCAGATGAACTCTTAGCGACAACTTCAGCAGGGAAATGAGCGAGAATGAAATGACTCGTTTATTTTATTCTAATTAAAATTATTATTTACGTTGACTTCAACTCGACTTAAACATTCTGAGTACAGTCTTAGTGCACGTTTTAAGTGTATTTTAAATATTAGTGGAAATGTAATTTTTTTTATAGTGGTCAGTAGGTACAAGTGGGTGTGTGTATTAATTAATTTATTGAACCAGACGCGTTAGATATAATAAAATAGAATGAAATGATTCTTCGATTTGTAAAACGATCCTGTATTACATTAGATATAGAATCATCACCATCACATTAGCCGATGGACGTCCACTGCAGGACACAGGCCTTTTGTAGGGACTTTCAAATCCAGCGAATCCCTGCAACTCGCTTGATGTCGTCATTCCACCTGGTGGGGGGTCGACCAACACTGCTCTTTCTAGTGCGGGGTCGCAATTCCATAGATATCTTCAGTAAATTGTAATACATATTACAATTTACTGAAGATCATGATTTATAATAACGATTATCGTTAAAAGATAGGACTATTCAAAATTTTAAAAGGCTCAACTTTTAAATAACATAACTTATTGAATAGAAACAGGCATTACTTTGCAGACTTTCAATTTTTTTTTTAATACTTTACAAGTTAGCCCGTGACTACAATCTGACCTGTTGGTAAGTGATGATGTAATCTAAGATGGTAGCAGGCTAACTTGTTAGGAGTAGGAAGACAATCCACACCCCTTTCGGTTTTTACACATCATCGTACCGGAACGCTAAATCGCTTGGCGGTACGTCCTTGCCGGTAGGGTGGTAACTAGCCGCGGCCGAAGCCTCCCACCAGCAAGACCTGGACCAATTAAGAAAACTTCAATCGGCCCAACCGGGGATCGAACCCAGGACTTCCATCTTGTAAATCCGCCGCGCATACCACTGCGCCACGGAGACTGTCAAAAAGTAGAAAATTATTGATTAATTTGATTAATATCCACGAATTGATTGATAAGTTGATATTCCGTATACTAAGTTCAATTGGGAAGAAGATTCGAAACATGTAAAATGGAACTAAAAAATCATGATATAGTACACAATTAGGTCACTCTCTGAAACGGTTTAAACTAATAAGAGAGTTAGATAATTACGGTCCGACGAACAAAGAAATCAGGAAATTAGGTGTTAGATCTTCCACCGGGCTACGTCGACTCTATTGGCCGAGGAAATTCATGTTGTTTTTAGTTTCAATGGAACTAACTTTTTTTGTTAATTAATTTGTTCTTGAGTTGAGAATCTTGACTTGGTAAACGTTGATTTGGTTTTGGTAATGTCCAATCAGAATATGATCCGAACATAAATAAATAAATATGTAGGATAATATATAATAATTTACTAGTTTTATTTTTTATTAATCCTACTTTCCTACTAATATTATAAACGCGAAAGTTTGTGTAGATGTTTGGATGTTTGTTACTCTGGTACTGATATTGAGATATATTATAGCATTGATTAACACATAGGCTACTTTTTATCCCGGAAAAATCCATGGTACCCGAGGGATTTGTGAAAAACTAAATTCTACGCGGACGAAGTCGCGGGCGTCCGCTAGTATATTAATATAACTTCAGCCTTACACTAGTTTAAACCTTTACTGAAGGTAAAGGATATATATATCGCACTTATACGCAACATACGTTCAGACTATAAAACCTATGCGTGTAGTGTGGAAGCCTTTTTTGCGTAAACACAAAAATGAAATAGCTTTCAAAGATTTTTTTTTTGGCACAGCGCCTTACAACCTGAGTTACCGAATATCGTCCTAGGCTGCAGTAATTTAGAAGTCAAGCTTACATAAGAGTTACAATTTGAACCTCAAAAGCTTTATGGTAAAAGGGCCGGACCTAGTACTCAGTGGTCCTGGATTTGATCCCTAATGTGGTACTCACCCTGACTCATTTTTTCCGACTAATTGGAGGAGAATGGGAATATTTACTACAACAGCCGATATATTACACTATTGGGTAAAGACCTTTATTAAGGGCTTATAAATACAACGGTCCTGAGACGACGACCAGTCTCAGATAGACTGGTTAAAAGATAGTCCAGATCTGTGATTCGTTCAATGTCCAACTAGAAAATAATAAGCATATTTAAAAACATCTACTTAACTACGTGGTCGAGGTAGAGCTTGTTATCAGACAGGTAACGTTATACAAGTAGCAAGCAGGAAATGTAGCCGTTTTATGTAGCTCATAGTTCCACCAAGTCCAATCAATTACTGGCAACACGTGCTGTTCAAACTCTTCAAGCACCGAGAAATCAGGAAATTACGTCGCCGTGTTGCCACGGGAATATTAGTCATATATAAAAAAGTATACAGCATATGCCCGTAACCCATAATAACCCCTGGGCTAATCGAAGGTAGAGGTCATATCCACTGGGATATTATCTCTTCTACTCTGCCTTCGATCCGGGGAATGCATATTCCTACTTTTCATATGAGTGCATGTTATGAAATTAAATATCACGTGTCTCAAACGATGAACGCAAAACATCGGGAGAAAACCTGCATAGATACATGAGAAATTTCTTAATTCTCTATGTGTGTGAAGACTGCCAATCTGCATTGCGCCATTGAGGCTTGTGATAAACAGTGAATCAAATATGGGTTGCTGATGATATATAGAATACAAATTCTTTAAAAAAAAAAGTATTTAAAAACATCTACTTAACTACGTGGTCGAGGTAGAGCTTGTTATCAGAAAGCCTTGACAGGTAACGTTATACGAGTAGCAAGCAGGAAATGTAGCATCAGCCACGACCCTTGTATTGTGTGGACATTCTAATATTCGAGTCCCGACGCAGTTCATTCATCACGAGCCAGCGTTGCGTGGAAAAGAAATGAATGCGCCATTACGGTCGAATGCTCCTTACAAATGAAAGTCTCACCGTCAATGTTTATTCAAAGTGTCGACTAAAATACTGTGCCTCGAGCTTCATCATCATCAACATACATTTAGTGGTTTACAACTCTACATTCAACAGTCTCCACCACAATTAATTGAGGTATGTACAAGGAAATAGGCCACAGGGTAGATTTCCAACATGATGATCAAATCTATTGAAGGTACGGGCACTAGTAGGTACTTACCTTTTACGATAGGTAAACTTACGCACGCCATTGACAATCAATTATTCTAACGTTCCTGCAGCACCCACGACTATAATTTGATCGTGTATTGGTCACTCCGTGCATGACGGCTTGTCTTATAAAATGTCTTCGCTGCCGTTTGCGCTGCAGAAACGTGAGAATAATTGACCGTCAATGGCTGACTTTACTATGCTGCTTCATTGCGAATTTCTTGAAGGAATGAAATATATCCAGATATAAAACGAACGAGACCAAGAGATAAAATCTTTGAAAAAAAAAAATTACTTCTAGGATGCATTTACTCTAAGCGAAAAATAACATCGTACTTATGTCCTTTTGGAGTTTACTCCTTATGAATCGATTTTTTTATATATAGCCCCCGGTATGAAAAAAATATGGCTCGAACCCAACACCTGGATGATGCGATGTCATATAGGCTGCCACTGACAATCGAGTCAGTGCCTTACTGTCTTACACTTAACTAAACTCATCCAGAAAATAACAAAATATACAAATAGGTATTTTTTGTGATTATTATTTTCGAAAAAAAAATTTTGGCTGAATTGTTCTGTAGTATGTACAAAAAAGCCGTGATAGCCCAGTGGATATGACCTCTGCCTCCGATTTCGGAGGGTATGGGTTCGAATCCGGTCCGGGGCATGCACCTTCAACTTTGGAGTTGTGTGTATTTTAGGAATTAAATATTACATGTCTCAAACGGTGAAGGAAAACATCGTGAGGAAACCTGCATACCAGAGAATTTTCTTAATTCTTTGCGTGTGTGAAGTCTACCAATCCGCATTGGGCCAGCGTTGTGGACTATTGGCCTAACCCCTCTCATTCTAAGAGGAGACTTGAGCTCAGCAGTGAGCCGAGTAGGTTAATAATGTTGATGTACCATTTAAATATAAAAAATAATATCAGTATCTACAAAATTGTACAAGATACACAAAAATACAAAACCTTCTACAATTTCTATAATGATCGTTTGATTGCTCAATAGGAAATTCGACAAATAAAGGGACTGGAACATATTCCATAAGCCAAGCCAGTCCCTATTTACTCAAACAAGCAATTTCGTTCAAAGAAACGAAATGTTTGTGGCAAACTATAAATAACTTTGTAAAAAAGCACGACCTTGCGATATTTTATTTTATAGAAGTATGAAATTCGCGCACGGAGCAGACATTAGCTAGGAGCGTGCTGGAGTCACGTACATACAATATTTGCTGTAACATTCGGCAAAAATATCCTACTGCTTTTTAATTTTTAACCACCTCGTTATCTATATTATTGTACTAGCGGACGCTCCCACGGATTTACACGTGTATTTCCCGTTTCTGTGGGTATACGAGAATAAAATACCTATAGCATGTGTAAGTTGTTAATAATGTTGCTTTCCATTGATGAAAGAATTGTTTAAATCAGTTTATTGAAATATGTGAAAGCGTAACAAACAAAAACTCAGTAAACATACACTTATAATGTATGTTTTAAATATACGATTGTTCCTTTTTAAATGTATTTCTACCAATTTAGGCCTCCGAAGATTGTTGTTGATTTAAAAAAATATTCTTAAAATAGTTCATATAGCTTTCCCCAACAGATTTACTTATAAACTCGACAGTTTTATTGCTTCTAACAAGGAAACCTTTTAACGTTTCAAATATCGGTTCTCCAATTCTAATTTAAAACTTGTTAAATTTGTGTAACACTGTATTGCATAAAAGTTTTAATTTACGTTTAGGAAAAAATTTAATTATTTTTAAAAAAATCTTACAAGAAACCTTAAAACGACCGCTTCGTTGAGTCTAATAAAATGGGTCATTTTATGGTAAAAAATGCCCGGCTCTGTTTTATTATTTCCAATTGTTGCAAACATATAACTGAACTTTGTAATTGGTTATTCTGTACAAGTTCAAATAATAAGTTTAAAATTAAAAAAGTTCCCAGCTTATCGCGTTCAGATATTGTTTTAAACTCAACACAATATGTGCGAGTGTAAACGGTACATACAAAACGACAAGTTCACTGTTAACGTATAATGGGTTGATGACAATTTTTTTATTGTATATTAAAGGACTCCTGTGATTTTATGTGGGTGAAATTCAGTTTTTCACATATCCCGTGTATATAATTCGGGATAATAGTAGTAAGTAACCCGGGGTTCGTGGAACAAATTTACAGGTGATTACTGTCCAGTTAATTTTCCGTGAGTAGCTTCGTCTTGATTTATTTATTTATTTATTTATTTACGTACACTTACAATATACATATAGAGACATACACAAATAATATATAACTAGCTCACATTGACTTATACGTACATCTATGACAAGTGCACACAACATTCACTAAAAACTAAAAAACATGTAAACAGTCAAATACCACACAAGGAACAAAATAACAGATATAACTTAACTTAATTATTATGGGGAAGAACTCACCGACAGATGATCGGTGAGTTTTTTTTTAAAGACATTATAAGAATTGGAAAATATGTCGATGCCAGGTATAGAACGTGATAGTTCATTATATTTTGCGCATATACGAGCAACGGGGGCTTGGTTTCAGAGATGTGTTCTAGCGAAAGGGATATGAAATGTTTTACGCTTCTTGCAATGACGGGGATATCTAATCGGAACCGAAAGACAGACCCGGTCAAGTAGGTTGCTGCACTTCACCTCATAATGTACTATGTTATGTAAAAAACATTGGTCGCGTATTTCTCGCCTACTGCGAAGAGACATCATTTTAAACTTGGCAAGTCGTTGGTTGTATGGTTGGCTGTGTGAAATACCACTAACATGGAACGCAAGGTGTCGAGTGAAGGCACGCTGAATGCATTCAATGCGTTGAGAGTGAACACTATATGATGGATTCCAGATGACGCTGGCAAACTCAACACAACTTCTCACAAACGCATTGTAAAGCACAATTTTAGTTTTCTGGGAGAACCCTTTAGTGTTGCGCCTGATAAACCCTAGTACTTTCGCGGCTTTTTTAACAATGTTGTTTACGTGTGACACAAAAGTTAACTTGCTGTCAATAGTAACTCCCAGGTCTCTAATTTCCTGTAACTCTTTTAGTACCACACTACCGATCATGTAACTAGAGACAAGTGGTTTTTTCTTCCTGGAGTATTTTACGTGGTAACATTTATCAGCGTTGAGAGTCATTTTATTGACGTTGCACCAAGTTGTTACTTTATCAAGATCATCCTGTATTAGCCTAATATCAGCATCCGAGTTTATTGTTTTATAAATTTTTAGGTCATCAGCAAACAAGGAGTATTTGCAATGTTTTATCTCCATCGTGACGTCATTTATAAATGCCAAGAATAACAGGGGCCCTAAGTGAGAACCCTGTGGTACCCCGGATCTAGCGTTGTATGTTTCCGATTCATAACCATTGACCACAACAGTCTGAGGCCTCTGATCCAGATATGATTTAAACCACATTATCAAAGGATTCCCGAATCCATACTGTGAAAGCTTTTGTATGAGTATTTGGTGGTCCACCTTATCAAATGCGCTACTAAAATCAGTATAAATAGCATCGATCTGCTGCCCCTTATCCACTTCAGTTATGAGATCCGAGGTAAAATTTGATAGGTTGGATTCCACAGATAAACCGCGTCTGAAACCATGTTGACTGTTTGTTAAGAAAATGTTTAAATGTTTAACTATCATTGGGTGCACAAGACCTTCAAATAATTTTGAGAAACATGACAGAATTGATATAGGGCGGTAATTTTTTACATTAGATCGATCCCCTTTCTTGTAAACTGGTACAATTCGTGCTTTTTTCCATTCATCAGGAAAGGTACCTTCATCAATGGAACGATTGAATATTAATGATAGCGGGAAAGCAATTACTGGACCACAGCGCTTAACAAAAAGAGGAGGTAAACCATCGGGACCGGCTCCTTTTTGGATATCTAATGCTTTAAGACGTCAACTTCGGAAAATTTAAACTTGTTTAGATGTAGAGGTTGTGATTTAGATGTAAACTAGTATTAAGATTATGACTGTCTGTATGGGTGTAAATTGAAGAGAAATGGTTAGCAAAAAGATTTGCAATGTCTTTACCAGCATCAGCAACTTTCCCCTCTAGTGACAATGATGTGGGCAAAGATGATTCTCCTTTCTTTTTGCTACTAAAGTATTTCCAGAAACAGTTTGGATTTTTTTGGATATTCGATTCGGTACAAAGTTTATAATTATTTAGACATTTATCGTAGAGTTTGTGACAGCGACCTCTAATAATTTGAAATTCTAATTTATCTCGCGGGTTATTATATTTACGGACTTTCCTGTGAAGCCTATCTTTTCCTTGTTAGATTATTATTGAACCAGGCAGGTTGTTTTGCAGATTTCAGTTTACGTTTAGGGACATGTATTTTAATGATTTTATTAAGACATTTGTAGAATTCGTAAACCATGGCATTGACATCATTGCAATAATAAAATATTTCCATCCAATCAATATTCTTAATATTATATATAATATTATCATAGTCTGCTTTAAAGTAATTGTAATCGATACGACTTTTAGAACGTAGGTAGGGTGTATGAATGTACTCGATTCTTATGAGCAAGTTGGGATGGTATGTATCTAATTTACTGAGCAGATCAGGAGGATTTACTACTGTAACATTCGTCAGATTACTTAAAACTAGATCCAAATGCCTATCGTCACAATTACTTATACAATTAAATTGGTGTAGATTGTTTACAGCCATAAAATCAATCAAAGAATATCCAAGAGAATTATTATAATTACAGGCAGACATATAAGATACATTTTCATTAGCACACCATTTGAGGGAACTTATATTGAAATCTCCTAACACTACAAGTTCATGTACATGATTTGTTACATTATCCACGCTTTCGAGAAATTTTTCAAGGTATTCAGGTTTAACTGGCGGAGGCATATAGACCACACATATAGCTATCCGTTTTTTTATTTGTTTCTCGGTAGTTTCTATCAATATCCATATATTCTCTTCATCTGTCTCCCAGCTAATAACCCGAGTGGATTGTATTTCACGAGCGACGGCGATAAGAACGCCCCCTCCATCATGTTTGGACTGGTTTGAACACGCGCGATCTTTGCGGTATACTATATAACGAGAATCAAAAAGTTCATTATCAAAGATGCTTGAATTCAACCAAGTTTCAGTGAATGCAATAATTTTATACTTTGTAGTCGAGATATTCCTAAACACATCATTTGTCTTGGTTCTCAGTCCACGGACGTTTTGGTAATATATTTCTATCATGGTACCAATTTAAACGCCATAGCATTTATATCATTATAATAAATTTAAATAATTTGCTTAAGACTATCTTCGTTTTTAATTATTATGGCCTGGCTGAACTCATCTTTACGCACAAAGATTTTACCATTTCTGACCCATGTAAAGCGATATTTCTTTTCTTTGGCTTTTATACGTGTCGCAGCGTGCAGAGACTTACTCCCTGGAGTCAGATGTTCCGAAACGTATATCGGTGCGTGTGGGCCTCCAAGTCCTAGGTGATGGGAGCTCAATTTACTTTGGGGGTTTTTCTTATTGAATTGCGTCACAGCCGCTAGGAGAGCATCACGATACTTAGTAGTACGGAGTTTAAGGATGACGGCTCGTGGCTTGTCAGTGTTTTTATTTAATTTAGCTACGCGAGTGACGTGTTGGATGTCATCCATCGACAGGGGGTTCTTAACGATTTGACCTAGTTGTACCATAGTGTTGACCAAATTTTCAGTTCTATGTTCAGGAATACCATTAATTTCAACATTACACTCTCTTAGGTGTAACTCGACTATATTTAGCCTAGTTGTTAGATCTTTAACTGACGCGTTCAATTTATCATTGTCCTTTTGTAGGTAGTTAATAGTAGCCGATTTTTCTGCCAACGCTGCTTTCATCTCTTCAAATTGCATGTTCATAAAAGACATGGAGTCACGGAATTCAGACATTTGATTATTTATTGTAGTTAGTTGCGCTAAAACCAATTTTTTTATCGTGGTAATAAGTTCTTGCTTTAGAATATCACGAAGTGTATCTTCCGTCACATAGTTACTGCCACCGGATGATTCCTCGGCTGGTGTCGGTACCGGTGATTTACTTGATTTTTTTCGCATCGTTACATTTGGCTCAATAGGTAAGACATCAACCTTATTGCATACCAGAGTTGCGGTGGACGCTCTGACGGGTGTGTTAGAGTTGCCTGATTTTGGTAGTTTACTACAACATTCTGGGCATTTCCAGATATTTTTTTGGTGCTGCTCCATTCTATCAAATTGCTTTGGTTGTATGCCTGCACATTCGAAATCATACTTAGATCTGCAGCTCGAGCAACTGAGATATTCTCTCTTAGGCAAATTATTTTTGCACCCAGCACAATGATTCAAATTTGAAGCGGTCGACATTGTTTCTCAATTTAGCAATGTAATTTTAAAATTTTTAAGAAATGAAAAAAAGTCGATACATTAACGAGGCTCGAACTCACGACACAGATATAAAGTCCGCGCGTTTACCAACCAAGCCACGATCGCATTTACGCAATTATTTGAAAAAGTCTGACAGAATGAAGTACGGTGTAATGTTCGATAACATGAGGGTATATTTTTAAATGTAGAAAAGTTATTATTATGCAAATGTAAGAAAAACACTTTAACACCACTGTTATAGTATGATTTTGAATCGGGAAAAACTGAAGAAAACACTTTCTTTTACAACAAACAAAAGTTATGTGCCACTGATCTTGAAATAATCGTCTTGAGATGCGGTGATTACGGTACGTAAACAGGGATATATTCCAGTTGTTATTGAGTTTCGCCTTTTGTGAACACAAATAGATGAATTATCACAGAATAACTAATGATTTTAGGTAAACTTTGTGTACTTTTATGAGATTAATACTATAAAAAAGAAATTTAAAAATACGATAGCTGATTTGACGTGTTTACATGACGAGTTGACTTTGACAGACGAGTCTTGATGAGACGCTCAACTTTTACGAAAATTTCTGAGCGTCGGAGACACTGTACCACGCAATTTGTAGCACATTGTGGTTGTTAAGTAGTATAACTGACAATTATGCAACAGTAAAAAAAAAACATCTGGTTAGTAACAACTTTTGGTAAACTACCCTCCTCTCAACTGGTAAGAATGACAAGGTTATTAAAAGTTGTCACTAACCAGCTGTTTTTTACGGTCCAAGCTTCTTAGTTGACTACCGTATTTACCTATAGTAGGAGCAAAGACTGGCAAACTATCAGCCTTCTGGAAATTATGTATGTCTGGCTATCTCAGATCATAGATCACAGTTCATAGACGCGATACTGAACAATATACTCCTTTCCCCTCCAAATAAGTGAAAAAACTACGCACGACGACAATAATAATTAATGCCCGGACTAATAAGGCTTCGATCTATTACCTTGTTTTATTAGCTCTATCCATCATCATCGTCATTACTCTAACTAAATCACTTGGCGGTACGTCTTTGTCGGTAGGGTGGTACTAGCCACGGCCGAAGCCTCCCACCAGCTAAAATGCTTAAAGCACCAGATGATCCTTAGTCTTAGTTGCAATGGGAGGCCACATTTAAGATACGTACGAACAAGAATCGTAGCGTTCCGGTACGATGTCGTGTAGAAACCGAAAGGGGTGTGGAGTTAGCCTGGTTACATCTTTGCATCATCACTTACCATCAGGTGAGATATTGCCTAAGTCAAGGTTAACTTGTAAAGATAAATAAAATAATTATCAAAGAAACTCCAAGCTTAACTCGCTCCATCGCCCGCTGAGTGATTGGCCTTCTAATCCGGCCTCTATAGCGACTATAGCGACCAAGTCAAGTCAGAAACTTGGTAGCTCTAACTTGAAGCGTCATAATATATCTGCAGAAAGTCGTACCAATAACGTCGTTGACAATCAAATAAAAAAACATCTAATATATTTGTATTGCAGACAATAGCATGTGGCCGTCACATTAGAACTGAAAGCTAGTACACTGGCATTTATAAAACAGCCCAAACCCCCTCGTGAACTCAAGCGCGGAGATATCACGTCCTATCACGGAGTCATGTGGAAACAAGCTTGCATGAATATTTTCGTGCTTCAGTTTATATACCGGGTTTGAAAAGTTTAGCTACATGCTACGAAAGTCGTAACGGATGCGCTACGGTCTTCGAATAATGACGAATACGTAGGAAAGAGTTTTGTATACAAAAATATACATACTTGTACAATTTATACCCGATACGCGATGTCACCTTATAAAAGTTGTATTTAACTTCTCATAACTCCAACATTTTTGTTGGAAATTTCTTATACTGAACCTACGAGGCAGTTACAACAATAGGCTAGTAGATATTTTTTTTGAGACGTGATTACATGAAAATTTTAATTTTTAAATATGTTTTTGACAATACGAGCAAAAACGCCTCATTTGGACATGATGGTATATATTTCGACTGTTTCATGACGTCACTTTTAACAAATCCTATACAAACGGAGCGTTTGACAAAAATATTTGTTATTAGCAATTAATTAGTACATCAAGTAGCACTATAAATAGTAAATACAAAAATATCGCTGGACATACATAAAAAAAAACATACCTACAGCCGAACGTAGAACCTCCACCTTTTTGAAAGTCAGTTAAAAATGGACGACAGCGTTTTTGACGTTTGGAAAATTTGAACTTTTATTAAGTAATATCGATATATTTCAGTCCCTTATTCCATGTACTATGCGAAAATAATATTAATAATACTAATATTAATATTATATTCGTTTGCACTATATCTGTTCATGTAAACTTTACAGAATATCGATATAAATATATTAGTTACAATTACTTAATCCCATATATCGCATTGCTTAATGTGATGTGATCAAATAGGAATTAATTATAGCTAATATGTTAACCCACTTCTTGTCTCAGAGGGTTCGTAAAGCTGTCGATGCGAGCTATCATCAATAACACGGACGTCATCAATAACGCGGTATTGCGTACTGAATTAACTTAACATGTTAATAGAGAGTCCTTGAAGTAATTGCCATTTGCGAAATTAGCAACATTACTACTGAATTACTTTTAATCTATACTATTAGCGGACTCAAAGGTAATTAAATAAGTAAAAATAAAATCGAACAAATTCACAACATTTGTCAGAACAACTTAATTAACAAACAAACTGTAACCAAAATAAGACCCTAGAATGGCAGAGAATGACCTTGAGTGAAGTCACGCACTTGTGAACGTTGTGTGTAGGGTTAAAAGCGCCTTTGACAGATATCAAACTCTCCTTTTCCACTCAAGTCACTCTCCCTGCCTATCCCAAGTAACCCATAAAGAATTACACAACAAGAGATTTGGACGGCTCGAAGCGGACGGCTCGGCCGCGAGCACACTGAAGCCGTGCGTACCGCAAGTCGCTGCAGCGCGGCGATAACAATACGAATAAAGAGGTAAATTTTGCGATGTTGTAGGGGGTAATCTCTGGATCTACTGAACCGATAAAAAATGATTAAAATTGAAATTGAAGATTCAAACCCAGCAGCTTATCTGACTTATCCTGCAGCAACCAAGCAGTATTAATTTGTCTATACTAATATTATTAAGATGAAGAGTTTGTTTGTTTGGTTAATCTCAGGAACTACTGGTCTGATTTGAAAAATTATTTCAGTTTTAAATAGCTATATATTATCCCCGTACTCTTACGGGAATGGCAATTACGCGGGTGAAACCGCGCGGCGTCAGCTAGTAAAGAGATAAAGTTTGCGAGTTTGTAGCGGATCTCTAGATCTATTGAAACGATTTTGAAAATTATTTTCGCAACAGAAAGCCACATTCATATTATATCCCTGTAATCCCAGGGAAACAGGAACTACGCAGGTGAAACCACAGGGCGTCTGCTAGTATGTATTTTTTATTCGACGAGTCTTTCCATTCGCCTAATTACGATTTAAGTTCCTAACTAGTCTATGCTAAACGTTTTTACAATCAAGAAACAATTTATTTTCAATTAAACTCCATTGCACTATTACTGATAGTGAAGCAATTGCTTTTTTAACTTTAACGATAGCTTCATAACTACTTCACCCTAACGTACGGCAAAAGACGTACCGCCAAGCGATTTAGCGTTCCGGTACGGTGTCGTGTAGAAACCGAAATGGGATGTGGATTTTCACCCTACGCCTAACAAGTTAGTCCGCTTTCATCGTAGATTGCATCATCACTTACCATCAGGTGAGATTGAAGTCAAAAGCTAACATGTAAAAATAAAAAGAAAAAATACTATGGAAGACTTGAATAATAATCCATTTATTCTTTCAACTAAACAAAGAACATGTGTTAGAATTTAGTACGTCAAGTAGAGATCGAACCTAGACCTTCGGATTTGCGTCCAGCCCCTTAACCATGAAGCTACAGGGGCTTATGATTATATAAAATTTATAAACACTTGAAGCTAAGTGAATATAATATTATTTCTCAATATTTTCATAATTTATTTTCCTTACTCTAAAAGGTCTGAACTAAAGTAAGCCGAGTGATGGTAATGCCGAGAAATGGCGAGGCGAGTTCTTAAAGCTCTTCTGAGCTTTCGTCGACTTTGTTTATCTTGATTTAATGAGATATTAAAATGCTCGATAAAAGTCGATAAATTACTGTTTCTAGGTAAAAGTAATAAAAAAATTGTTGTGGTATGAATTTGCTAACAGAATTATTATCAACGTCACTAGCTACTATATTACGAGATTCGGTTTAAGAAGTATTTTTTTTTATTCTCTACAAGTTAGCCCTTGACTACAATCTCACCTGATGGTAAGTGATGATGCAGTATAAGATGGAAACGGGGTTAACTTGTTAGGAGGAGAATGAAAATCCACACACCTTTTCGGTTTCTACACGACATCGTACCGGAACGCTAAATCGCTTGGCGGTACGTCTTTGTCTGTATTTGTTTATTAGTCAGACCTTTACAAGACGATGTCTAGATTTTTATTATAACAAAAACTTCCAAGTTCTTTTTTATTCTATACAAGTTAGCCCTTGACTACGATCTCATCTAATGGTAAGTGATAATGCAATCTAAGATGGAGGCGGGCTAACTTGTTAGGAGGAGGAAAATCCACACCCTTTTCGGTTTCTACACGACATCGTACCGGAACGCTAAATTGCTTGGCGGTACGTCTTTGTCGGTAGGGTGGTAACTAGCCACGGCCGAAGCCTCCCACCAGCCAGACTTGGATTAAGAAAACCTCAATCGGTCCAGCCGGGGATCGAACCCAGGACCTCCGTCTTGTAAATCCACAGCGCACATCACTGCGCACACCACTGCGCCACGGAGGCCGAGCAAAGTTAACATTTAGGACAAGACATAACGTCTATCAGATAGCTATTAAACTTTTAAAACAGGTAATTTGGCTATCAGTAATGAGGACTATCAAAGTGCACGTATAAAGTTAGGAATGCTCGTGGGCGCATAAATTAGCGGGCACGTGACGCCGGGCGGCAGTCACACGTGAGTTACGGTTATGGCGGCGCTTCCGGTGCCTCGGCCCGCCAATATCCGGTATCGCGACGAGCTTTGCCATTTTTTGGCCACCGTATCTGGTGGGGCTTAAAAATATGATTCATTGAAATTACATTCCATTGATACTTAAATTTTAGTTTAATAATTTTGCGTACAAGTATTAAATTTAATAATTATTCATTTTTTTTAATGACAAAGACGTACCGCCACGAATTTTAGGGTTCCGGTACGATGTAATGTAGAAACTAAAAGGATTGTAGATTTCATCCTACTCCTAACAAGTAAGCCCACTTTCATTTTAGATTGCATCAGCTAAGATTGCAATCAAGGGCTAACTTGTAAAGGATAAAAAAATATTGTAAGGTATTTAGAGATTTTTTTTATGAAGAAGATGGCGTTACAGGCTTATATTTTAAAAATACCTTCTTTTTTTGTAACGGTTTCGCAGTCTGAATAACTCCACAATTTAACACCGAGAGGTAATGGGTTCCATCCCAGCCCGGTTGATTATTATCGTACTAGCTCGAGGGTAACAAGAATATAGGTATATATTATACAAAAGATATGGCAAAAATATACTATATAAAATAAAACTATCTTATTCAAGAAAATAAATTTATACCATGTATATGAAAAAATTGTTTATACATATAAATATGGTGTTATATTAATATAGTTAACCAGCTGACGCCGCGCGGTTTCACCCACGTGGTTCCCGTTCCCGGAAGAATACGGAAATAAAATATAGCCTATAGCCTTCCTCGATAAATGGGCTATCTAACACTGTAAGGATTTTTTAAATCGGACCTGAGATGCCTATTCACTCTTGTTCAGCGCGTTCAAACAAACAAATTATTCAGCTTTATAATATTAGTATAGATAACACCAAGCAGGTGTTGTCAGTGTTTCTTAAATCAACCACTTCTTTGGAAGTTTAACCCTACTTATAAAGTACTCCGGGTATAGTAACAAAAAGTAACATAAAACCCATGGATGGTCAGTGGAAACTCAAAGCTTAACTTGGAAAACAGATCCTTTTGGACTTTTCAATACTTACCATGACTATTTTAAATTATTTCTTATGTTTTTCAGTCTAAGCTCTTCGGTCCATGCTACAAAAATAGTAACGGTAAACATATGAAGTTAAATTTGAAAATAAGTATACTTCTTATGTCGAAAATTACAAAATGAGAAGAAGGTATGAAAGTGCGATATTATATGCCTCGAATTCGTCAAGGAAATATTGTTCTCTCTTTCATCCCAACGCTTATAGTGTCCGAAACCAGATAGATATCTACAGTAACTCAATTAGTAGTATTAAGACTAGGTTTCCTTAAATGTTATTGATCAATTACTTCTTCACATTTGTTTTTTTTTTCATATTTTTGTTTGTTTGTCTTTTTCCCTTTTATTTAGAGTAAGTTAATATTTTGTCTTATGTACCCAATGTAAGCATGTTGTGTTTGCTTCAAGTAGGCACAATTACATGAAGATGAATAAAAGATATATGTTAGGTTAACTCATTGTGCCAGTTTTGCTAACCAATAAAAAAAATGCAACGAGAACGATATTTTCGATGCCGCTATTGGTCTCTTATCATCACGATATCCTAGCCCTACAGAAACGCATCTGTGAAATAGTATGCAGTAATAGCTGAACACACATTATGAAGACGAGGAAATCCAAACGATATTTTATGTTCTGTGTAAAAAAATCCACGTACTCGTATAAGAAAGCCGGCAAAACTTCTTGTTTTAAACACGTGAAAGTCTTTCTAAATGGGTCACAGTAATTGCGCAACTTAAAAAGTTCCATTTTCTTTCTCAGGTATTAGTGGCGCCGACACGATCTCGTTTGTAACACGCAGTCATAACCAGAAAAACAAAGTAATAACCTCGTGTAGTAATAACAGCTTTACAGCGGGGAAACTAGCAATATCAAAGAATAGAGAGAGCTTACTACAACTCCCCCACACTTAATTAAAAATTTCACAACAGGTTGCAACGCCGCGTCGGTGCAACACGAACATCGCGAACGCAACAATAGATGCACAAAGCTCGTTAAGATTGCTACAGAAATTACGGTTCAAGGAACTGCCTGGCGGTATTCTTTTGTTGGGATGTTTCCACGTTTATTTAAAATTTTATTTTGGGCCAAACTACGCCAATTATGTTTTAAGAAGAAAAGGGGTAAACTTCTCTACAGTTTTTATATCCTGGTACCTATTATGTGTGAGCCGTGATAGCCCAGTGGATATGACCTCTGCCTCCGATTCCGGAGGGTGTGGGTTCGAACCTGGTCCGGGGCATGCACCTCCAACTTTTCAGTTGTGTGCATTTTAAGAAATTAAATATCACGTGTCTCAATCGGTGAAGGAAAACATCGTGAGGAAACCTGCATACCAGAGAATTATCTTAATTCTCTGCATGTGTGAAGTCTGCCAATCCACATTGGGCCAGCGTAGTGGACTATTGGCCTAACCCCTCTCATTCTGAGAGGAGACTCGAGCTCAGCAGTGAGCCGAATATGGGTTGACGATGACCTATTATGTATTAAGTACTGTCTTGAAGTTAACAATATTAAATTGAGTTAGGGCTTCCGCACACGGGCCACCGGCCACAACCACAAAATGCCGATGCCGGCATATTTCCTATGGACTCGCCACACACGGTTGACGCCAGTGGCCGCCACACCCTTCTCTGTTAAAATTGGAAGTATCCAATAACTACGGATTCATTTTCTTATCAAAAGCAATGCAATTAAACCTTTTTCGTTCGAGTCCAATATAATACTGCATGCATGGGTGTGGCTGTCGTTGCTTCATTTACTTTTGTGGCCCCTTCTTGCTTCTTGTGGCGGCGTTTGTGGCTGTCGCGTGCGTCCCGTGTGCGGCGACACTTAAAATTTGTAAATTGGGGTCTGGTATAAATTATCAATCAGCAGTTTAAAAGACCAATATTTGTTTTCGAAAAATCAACTAAATTTTGCTATACTACTATTTTAAAAGTACAATATTAAAATTTAATTTTTTAAATTATGAAGTTAATTAATTTTTATAACCGTTTTTAACGAAAATATACGAAGAATTTTTAACTTTATATAACAATGCGTTTGGGTTTAATCCGACCATAGTAAATGATGTTAATCTGTTGTTTTGTTCCACGGGTAACCATCCTGGACAAAAAATATTAAAAATAATGGAAGTTATTACAGCATAAATAACGGTACGAAAATTTAATTAAAAATGAAACGACTTATTTCGTTGGCAACAGACTTTAATATTGCAACATAATTTGTATAATTAATTTTTTTTCGACTCTTATAACTGTTTCATTAAACATTTATGATGTTATCCGAAATTTAAAAAAATATATTTTGAACTATGTTCTATCCGCGTTTGACTTTGACGGATGGGAGTTAGGCTTTAATCTTGGTATGTTCTGTGGAAAAAGTCTCTTTCTCTATTCTCTACCTTACAACTAATATACAGTTATGCTCATAAATATACTGAAAAACATACATACAGCCGAACGTAGAACCTCCTCCTTTTTGGAAATCGGTTAAAAAGAAGATAAACGTGGGTTTTTACTACTAAACAATCGTTTCTCAAACTGTTTAAGATATGTTATTTTTTTTTTGTTTTATGATGTAGCTACCTTTGGGTGCTCTACGATACGTCTCATTTTTATATCCTAAATGTTTTTAATTCAAATTTCAGTTTATAAATAAAAATATTGATCCTTCAACCAGGATATTTCTATCTTTAGATTAGCTTCCTTTATTAGTCTTATCGACTGCGCAGTTATGTTCAAGTTATTTGCTTCTTACAATAGGTACTTAGAAGTGACCTCTATTTCACATTCGCAAAACGTGAAAATGTTTCAGAGTTCTTACATATTTGTGCAGTGCTCGATAAGAACCTATTTATATTCTTGCTGGATTGCTACATTGTGGCTTAGTAAGCGGTTTCCATGGCAGTCAGTATACCAGTATAAAAGCAAATTTGAAATATTATAGTATTATATATATTATAGTATTTTGATGAATAATTAGTGGATTTAACTCATCTTCTACCGAGACACATAATTTTTTTTATAGAAAGTTGACGGAACGTTCTTTCACCATCAGTTGCCATCAACCATCCGCGATCGCTTACAGCAACATTTCACAGGACATAGTCACTAGGAGCAATGGCGTAGCTACCCAGGGGCTAGGCAGTGCAATGCCTTGGGGGCCTGCCTCAATCTCAGGGGGCCTTACTAAAAAATCGCTATAGAACTAAACTTCGAAAACGAAACAGAGCTGATGATAAAGTAACTTAGCATTTTATGTATTTGTATATCTAAATATATAAAAATCTATATTTATAAAAATGAATCCATATGTCCCTTGGTCACGCCATTACGCGTAAACGGCTGGACCGATTTCACTATTCTTTTTTTTGAAGTGTTTTTTATAAAGTTAGAAAAAAATTAAAAAAATACGCGGAAAATTAGAAAAAGGGGTAGGGGTAAGGTAGGGACAGGGTAGGGATAGGGTAGGGGTAGTTGAAAGTTTACATCGAGTTTTACGCGGACGAAGTTGTGGGCGTTCGCTAGTATTTAATATTTTATTGGGTAAAACCTAACCAGTTTAGATAGTAATAGGTCCCCATTTTTTTGTTTGCACCATTACCTAACTATACTACTGACTAGGAGCAAGTCATTTGCGTAACCATCAACCTGAGAATAACGTGGTCAGTTTTTACATGTTAAGGCTATTACCTAAGTCTAAGGCGTTCGCCTTAGACTTAGGTAATAGAATTTTACTCAACTCTTTACAAACGGGACGACTAAAGTAACTGAATGAAGAATGTCTTTACTCGCGTCATGTGACATTTGGTTCCTCTACAAGTCTTAACTAGACTAATATAATGAAAGTTGTCTTTTGATGTTCAGGGTAAACTAAAGTCTATTTTAAAGGACGACGGAAGGAAGATGGAAGATATAAATTATTTATGCACACTATTTAAAGTATGCCGTATGAGTAATACAAAGGAAAATCCAATACGAACCACGACCATTCCGATGCAAATGGCACATCGCTGAAATATGCGACTCCAAATGAAATCATAAATTCCAGTAAATACGGTGCAGAGAGTACGCGCTTTGGCGAACGCGCGCTCCTTAGAGGTTTGTATTAAAATTTTAAAATACTGCCATTTTACTGAACCCTGAATATTACGCAGCAGCATGCTATTTACCCCTAGACGTCGCACTGTCCCGCATGAGCGGTTTTTGGTGTATACGCAAAATATTATTATGGTATCCTATGTATTTTATGGTAAGTTATAGGTTTACTTGATTAGCTATGTATATAGTGAGTAGACCATCGATCGTAGATCGTTAGATGGGCCGGCCTCAAAGTGTCGCGGAATTGTTATCGGTTTCGCACATTGAGTACGTCATCACTCGTAACTCACTTCTCTTTATTCATGTTGTGGCATGTGTTTTTACACTTCCAAAATGAACACGAAGGCATAATTAACGGATTAAAATAAAAAAAAAAATAGTAAATATTTTTTCAAGTCCACGTCCACTCACAGCATGCGCTTGTTACGTACTAAGATAAGAAGCGTGCACGTCTTTGGATAATGACATAATTTTATGTCATTACCCAAAAACGTGCACGTGCGTTCTTTAGTATGAAGGGGCCCATCTAACGATTTATACCGATGGAGTAGACGACTATAGATAAATTTTGGAGTAGAAAATAGCCTTAAACTAAGCGTATAGTATGCCCTCCAACTTGTCCTAAGATCTAAAGAAGACAGTAGGGAGTGATGGAGCAAGGCCAAGAATCCGTACTGCAAAAGGCATAATGGTTTTACAATAGTAGACAAATACAGGCCGGAAGATGATGTTTTGATTTAGATTCTTATTTTATTTCCTTTTGAATTCACTATTGTTTTTTGGCGTGAGTGTTCATTAAATGCTAACGGACCCGATCAAGCTTTTCTATGACTTATGTGCACTTCTTCCCTACTCCCACCCTACACCTACCCTACCCCTACCCAACACCTACCCTACATACCCTAATAGTAGAGCCCAAGAGGGGATTTTTTTGATTTACTCGAACAAAGAACATGAACAACATAACATAAGATACCTTGCATGTCTTTGAGTACCTCCACCAAGTATGAATACTCAAAAGAAATGGCTAAACCCGTAATTAAGCTGTTAGTACATACGAATACGAACTTGTCATTGGCATCTCATTACAAACCATATAGCTTTCCTATAAAGAGATAGCGACGAAATGCAAAAATGTACCTATATTCTATAACTCTATATAGTTGAGCGAATATTTTTTCCTGTGAAAGCTATTTTGTAAGGCATAGATTGATGTTATTTCCTTTTAACGTATTCCAACCGCAAATCCAATCGAGATTATTAAATTTCCTGCTATGAGCTGTGGCTCTTGAAGGGAATTTAATAAAATCTTGTCTTAAAATATTATTTATTCACCTAATTCTACTGATATTGAAATTGTAAAAGTATGTTAGCTGGTTTATCTTACTTTTATCAACGAAAAAATCGATAGAAGTAATTTTTGAATATTTATACCTGTAGTCTGGTGTCTACTGACAATACTTCGGGAATGTTATATTATATGTATGTTTATGTGTTATATATATGTTTATACAGTAAGCAGATGACATTTCTCAGATGATTGAAATGTTTTTTTTTGAAAGGTTGTTAATAAAGACCAAATGAATAGGCCAGATGGTTTCTATTCCCGGCATTGGTTAAATTACCTATTATTTTTTATTTTCGTAGGTGTTAACGGCTTATTCGCTATTTTGGTCTTTATTATCAACCTATTAAAATAAACGCAACTTTTAGGAAAGTCTTATTATAGTGTTAAAGATTATATAAATGATAAAAAAGCTTGGTGTTAAACTGTATTATACGACTGTGCTTAGTTTTAAACAAGTTTGTAAAAATGGTGGTAAACAAAAAAAATAAACCTTGGCTGAGTTTGTTGTGGGCTCTTCTCGGACCAAGGCGCGTTTGGAACCCTCGTAACTTTAATTTTAAGTTTTCTATTTATTATTATTACTATTATTACCACCATTATATGACATATTCCTGACCTTTGAAAAGTAAACTTGTAAACTAAGCCTAATTATGAATTTTGAAAAAATATATAAATGAATAAATGAATTTTGAATTTGAACATCAAATCAATTGGCAAAATGTTAATTACCTTCAATATCCACCTGTAAGCACCGGATGACACTTTTACATAGAATCTCAATTTCGTATAATATGTCATATACGTCAAACTTCGTATACGTCAAAGATAGTAAATTACCCTGTTGGTTTATTTGATTATTATCGCTATTAGACGTTAATGATAATTAACTAGACCGTTGCGACGGCTTTATCATTGTACTCGTGACTTCACCAACTTCCCAACTAATTACTGGACCCAGGACTCAAACCTAGAACCTCGTGGTTCTAATCCACATAAGCTTACCACTGAACCGACAAGTCAATTAGAGTAAGATAAATTATAACAACGCAATATTTTATACGAATCGAAAGTATTAATGTGAAACGGCAATCATTACCATTTTAAAAGTCCATGTTTATAAATCGGGGCTAATGGGAGTTCTCGATTTATTGTTGAACTGAGCGAGGGAATATTGCAAAGTTCGCAACTTATTCAAAATAAATCACGCTGAAATTTACACCGTCATTTGTGTTTGCTCACAATACTGCGGATGAAAAACCCGGGGGAGAGTACTGTGGAATCCGAAACACGGCAAACTATGTTGCTATTGAATCCGTAATAGGTATATCTAGTTATTTAATTATAAAACATTTTATATTTTTAACGGGGGTGTTATATGTTTGACGTGTCTGTATGTTTGTCTGTCTGTCAGTCTGTCAGCGATTTCAATTTAATTTTTTTTATAAGTAACTATGTGCAAGTGTTCTTAGACATATTTGATGAAAATCGCTTAAGCCGTTTAAAAGTTGGGAGGTGGGGGGGTCTAATTTTATGTTATTGTAAATAAATAGTAACCAATATTTTCTTGCTGTATTTCAATATCTTTTGCTTCTTGGTATCAAAAATACACAACACAATACAAAAAAAAAAGTATTTTATAACTTTTTATATTTCAATTTGATTTAAGGTTTCTGCTTTGACTCACTATCAGAATTGTTTTTAGAAAGTTTAACTTCAATTTAATTTCTTAAGAACACTTGTTTTTACGTTTAACATTTTACTTTTAATCTTTCAATCTTTTATTAGGTATATTGTGTCAATCAAATATTATCACATAAAAAATACATAAAGTCAAAGTGCATTTAATGCATTCTATGTAATATATAATTTTAAAGAAACTTCTGAATTATACAAAAACTCAACATTATTAAAAACGTGCAACATTTATTCCGTTCTACTCGTACATTAGTCAAATCTTATATCTTTCGTCAATCGCATTAAAAGCAATGCGTTCTGTAAAATGCATTAACGTCAGCCAGGCTTGGCTAATTAGCTTAATTGGCTCGATAATCCTAACTATACAGACTAGCTGATTCAACTGCAGCACTGCCTAGCAGACGATTTGCGAAAGCTAATTAGGCACGTCGCGCCGAAATAACGGGCGGTATTAAAAATTCAATCGCAAAGTGCAGATCGCTGTTGCCGCAGTGTGACTATCGGCTGCATTTAACCTGTCACAACTCACAACTGGCCGCGATGCATTCGCTGTTATTCCTGGAATAGACTGATCGATTGTAGTCCGAGAGACCACATATTCAGGGAAAATCCGGTAGGTACTTCGCTATATGCGCTGGTGGATCGAAAGTCACAAAATATAAATCCCAATAATTAAGAGATTTTTGTGATAGACAGCAGTTTCACAAGAATCTCTTAATTTTGACATGATTATATTATAGTGAAAATATTTACAGCATAGATTTGTATAATAAATGGGAAAAATAGCGATTTCCTGTGTCATGAAATTTTCTAATGTTATATTCATTAAAATTGTTTCTTTTGATTTATGTGTACCATGTGGAGGATAGGTTAGTTACCCAATTTATTGGAAATGTGCAATTATAATTATATTTGCTTATTTTACTAATTAGGCTAGGAACTTTTGATTATCAAACAATGTTTCCATTAGTAAGTGCCTAAACTATGAAAATAAATTTGCAAATGGGCTCACTGACTATAAACTGTCAAAAACGTAAAGTTGATAACATTGCGCATTAAATTGGACACTTTTTGAAAGTTTATAAAACGAGAATTGAGTTATTATATTTCTAGCAATATAAAAACATAGCTTCGTTTTTAGAATGGCAAAAATATTGCTTCGTATTATGCTAGTATACTTATATAGCAGAATGATATAATATTATGAGAGACTATAAAAATGGTTATAAAAACAATGGTGGATTTGGACGATATTTTTAACTAAAACTACAATTTATAATTCATCACGCCATCGTCATATGAGCCGAACGAAGGACATTCCCTATTAAACATACTCGTACGCCTTTATGAGGGATTTCCAAACACAATGGACTTACGCTAGTCATTACTAGCGACTGTCTGGAACACGTTTTATGTAGCCAGTAGTTTGACCACACTTTGGGATGCCAACGTGTATCTTCTTCTTCTATATTCCTATTGTTGGGAGTTAAAATGTAGTCGAAGAAAATGTATTCGGCTGTATAACATGGCGTAGTTCTATATTAGAACGCGTGCCCAGTTCTCGTCTGGTGGTATTTACCTGGTTTGGTTGGGCGCGGAGAATAACTTGAGCGAATAATGGAAGTGTTAACTATTTTTAAAGGACATCCTTAACCCTACATCAATCGGTCACAAGTCCGGGACTTCGCTTTATGTATTATCTGTCCCTAGAGGGTTTATTGCTAACATTCTTGGTAGGAATTGTTAGACCTGATAGGCTTCCATTCATAATTTTAACCCTTTTCCTGCAATTCATTACATAAAAGCGAAAAGTCACTCAATCCAAAATATCGAAAACCACTTGACACAATTTGGCAGGGTTAATTTATAATTAGTAGACGTTTGCTAAGAACGGATTAAGCGACAGGGTCTGATTAAGGAGGTCTAAGGGCGGACGAATTTCTGATCGTCCGCTAGTAGGTAATATAATGCTAGAACTCTATCTATATAGAATGTCTATGTGCATAATTAAAAAAAATATGTATAAAAATATTTTACTCCTAAAATTCATGATCCTCTGTTAAGTCACCGTAAAATTATCTTAATATTCCGTTTTATGCGAAACAGAGCGAACTTCTTAATTAAAGCGCTACGATTCTATGGACAAAAGCTTATAATGGACGTTTAAACTTTACTCAACACTCCATCCGATAAGAATAATTATACAAGTAAGGAAAGCTTTCTATCGTTTACTCAGAAGCTTTGATTACTTTACGGATGTTATTCGTGGTATAGGTAAAATTCAAATAGAGCAAGTATGTAAAAGGCCCATAGTCAGGGCCCATAGTCATAGTAGTCTGACTATGGGCCTTATTAGAAGGCTCAAAGTCACTCAGCCGGCGATGGAGCGTGCTATGCTTGGAGTTTCTCTGCGTGATCGAATCAGGAATGAGGAGATCCGCAGACGAACCAAAGTCACTGACATAGCTCAGCGAGTCGCGAAGCTGAAGTGGCAATGGACGTTGGGGTTCCAAGGTGCTGGAATGGCGACCCCGCACCGGAAAGCGAAGTGTTGAACCCCCCACTAGTGGACCGAGGATATCCAGCGGGTTGCAGGGAGCCGCTAGATGCTGTCGGCTCGAGATCGTTGTGCTTGGAGGTCCATGCAAGAGGCCTATGTCCAGCGGTGGACGTCTATCGGCTAATAAGGAAGTGTGTATAATGAGGTAAGTATGTATGTATTATGATGTATAATGTTTTTTCAGAAATAAACTTTGTGAAGAAATCTGAACATAATTGTATTGTATTGTAGTACTTAAAAAGAAATCAACACTGAATCAAATTAGTCCATTTTAATTTTTATGAAAATCGGTTCAGTATTTTTTTGTTAAAACGAAAATAATGAAACACTGGCGCTTTCGTTTACTATGCTAGGACACTCTAAAAACAGAAAAAAAAAATTTTTAACTAAAAAATTGAACCTACTAAGTACCGTACTGTAAGTGTTACCTTCTGATCACTTTGAAGGAGGTGCCAGCACGTTTTAGGTTTTAAAGACAGTTCTTTCCCGTGGTACTTTCAGAAGAAACCGCTTAATTAATACATCACCGGCTTGTTGGCTTTTCTGTACAAAATAAGAAAGCTTACAAGCTTTCAAATATTAAGCAGTAATATTTGAAGATGTTATTTGATATTTTAATAAACAGTGCGGCCTACTCAATATATTGCTTACAGAAGACTTAAATGAATTAATGGGTACGGTTAGACAGGTCTGCTAAGCAAGGTTAATTAATTACGTTATCGCAGTGCCTCGGAAGGGTCGTTACAGCCCCTGAACACGTTACAGCCACTGTCCTACACAATGTCAATTTGAATTCACGTTAGTTAACGTCAACTTTCAATTTTCTTAGAAATCATAGTCGGGCAGGCTTGAACTTTAAGAGACTTAACCTTTATCGTGTTTATTTATCTAATTAACGAAACCATTGGTGACTCAATAAGGTTAAGCTGAAAAGATATATTATCTAACTCGTAATAAAATTATACATCATCATCATCATTAACAGCCGATGGACGTCCACTGCTGGACATAGGCCTCTTGCATGGACTTCCAAACAAAGCGGTCTCGAGCCGCGAGCTTCTACTTCCCGCAACCCGCTTGATATCCTCGATCCACCTAGTGGGGGATCGACCAACACTGCGCTTCCCGGTGCGGGGTCGCTATTCCAGCACCTTGGGACCCCAACGTCCATCGGCTCTTCGAACTATGTGGCCTGCCCATTGCCACTTCAGCTTCGCGACTCGCTGAGCTATATGATTGACTTTGGTTCTTCTGCGTTCAACATATAACTTTGTTTTTATAACAGTATCTTTACAAAGATTTTAGTTAGCCCGCGGTTATGTTAAAATAAGTAATTTGACAAATTATTAGAAACAGTACTTTTTTCTGGACGAAAGCCGTACCCTTGTCAGAATCCTTTTATGCAAAATTGCATCTTGGTTCGCTTGAGTTAAGGTGTAACAGTGTAGCATACAAACTGACATTCCCATTTAAAAAAAATAGCTAGAATAAGGTCTACCTACCATTTTCAACCAACTTCATAAAAAAGGAGGTTCTCAATTCGACACGTATCTATGTTCTGTTTGTATGTTTGACACCTCTCATAACTTCGTCATTAACCAATTTTTAAAATTATTTTTTTTGTTTGAAAGAGTATACCTACTTTCAGATTGATCACAATTCATTTTCATGAAAATCGATTGAGTAATTTTGTGTTAAAATCAAAATAACTGAAATACGTCTTTGAAGTCAGTTCCATTATGAAGGTTGTATTATTTCCATACGATGTCATGTAAAAACCAACTAGCGGACGCCCGTGACTTCGTCCGCGTGGAATTTAATTTTTCACAAATCCCTCGGGAACCATGGATTTTTCCGGGATAAAAAGTAGCCTATGTGTTAATCCATGCTATAATATATCTCAATACCAAGGTTCAGTAAACGAGGCGTGAAAGAGTAACAAACATTCATATCATCAATATCATCAATTTTCGCAAATCTCGGTAAACCATGGATTATTTCGGGGTAAAAAGTAGCCTATGTGTAAAATCTATATCCATTCCAAATTTCAGCCAAATCGCTTCAGTAGTAGCGGCGGCAAACATCCAAACAAACAAGCATCCATACATTTTACTCGTCATTTTACTAGTTTCCTCAATAGTCTCATAAAATCGCGCCATAAGTTATTTAAAAGTAAAACTTAAATAATTTTAATACCGTGTATTGAATCCAGCACCTCTGTTTTATACGGCCAATTAAACCCTTCATACTTAGGTACCTACGTAACCGACGAAAGAGGTGAAGCGTAAAATTCCTCTTTCCTTTGTGAAATATCGCAAATATTTCACTTTGCAGAAAATGAGGTTGGTAGGTAAACAACTGTAAATTGGGCTAACAGATCAACGGTATCAGTAAATGAAAATGATCACAGTTTCAATCAATATATTGAAAGTACGTCATCAGGGGCTACGTTGTTTTATAAACCGACTTCAAAAAAAAGGAGGAGGTTCTCAATATTCGACGCGTATGTTTTTTTATGTTTGTTACCGCATATCTTCGTCATTTCTTAACCAATTTTAAAAACTCTTATGAAAATCGGTTCAGTAATTTTGTGTTAAAATGATTATTTGTGATTTTGAAGTCGGTTAAATTTTTTTGTTTTTTTTTTTATAAAGGAAAAATCTCCATTGAAACTATTAACAAATTTTCATTTATTTAATTTTCATGAAAAAATTTAAGTTTAATTATAAAATGAGGACTTAGACTACAACTGAGAATCGTACCTTGGTACCTACCAATTTTAAAGATCTCACACATAAATGTCCAATGCACCCGAGGGGTCGCCAAAAAATAAAAGATTTTAATTTTTTATGACCCCTAAAACCAGGGCAAACCACTAGTGCCTATTAGTATTAGATCCTTTACTTTAACCGGATTAGTGATGTCGTATTTATACCATCAATGGGTAACAATGATATCAGGATTGTCAATTAAATCAGCAGAAAGCGGTTTAATCCGGGTCGGGTGGACACAATTATTCATCAACTGTATAAAGCCGGTTAATCCAACAATATTGACCGGTTTGAGGGACTCATCCAGTTTACGTGCGTATACTACGTTTAGTATTTAGCGATTGCATCTAATTTATTTCTGACATACGAATAGAGTTTTTGTAGTAAATAAATATATAGATATACTAGATAGGGTAGGGGTAAGTATGGTAGGGATAGGGTAGGGAAGAAGTGCACTTTCCTTGAATTGGAACTACAGGGGTAAAACCGTAAGGTTCTGCTAGTAATTATATAACTGATAGTAAAATTATTTGAAACAAATTTCCTCTCAGATTTCCTATTTAAAATTGTACTAAAGAAAATCTAAATATACATTTTATGAGGTCGTGAGTTTCTGTAATACTAGCTGAATAGAATACTTATTAAGTTTTACAAATAGTGCGGCGTGGGCTCGCCAATTTTATCCATTATTGCGCAAAACGGGTTGGTCGTTTTTTTTTTCATTTGCATTGGGTATTGCTACGAGCTGCCTCTGATACTAAGTAATTAAAACGGCTGCCAGGGTTCCGCTAGCATTGAAATCATTTTAATAAAACATGAATATTTATATTTTAAGTGATTAATATCATATTTTTTATTCTAGGTGTGATAAATCTATTCTGTAGAGTCAGTTTGCCTTTCGATATAGTGGTAAAGTGTGCAGACAAGCGTTTGAACATCATCCCTCCCATATTCGGCTCGCTGCTGAGCTCAAGTCTCCTCTCAGAATGAGAGGGGTTAGGCCAATAGTCCACCACGCTAGCCCAATGCGGATTGGCAGACTTCACACACGCAGAGAATTAAGAAAATTCTCTAGTATGCAGGTTTCCTCACGATGTTTTTCGATCACCGTTTGAGACACGTGATATTTAATTTCTTACGATATTTAATTAAATTTCTTATGATATTTAATTTTTCGTTTGAACATATATCACGGATATAAGAAGTAAAACAGTGAACGATTCAAGACGCTAGTATATGCGCGTATAATCCGGGTATATGAGGCATATACCCGGATTTATGGAAAGACGCAAACTTTCGCACAAACCACGCCCCCTTCCTATTTCTATTGTTAAAAGCTAGCTTTAGCGTTTTCTGTTCAGTGTGCGTTACAATAAAACAGTCTGTAATGTGCGTGTGTGAGTCTGTGTGTATGTAGGTAAGTATATCTGCCCCGGAACAGATTAACTTAAGGGCATCGCCAAGGCGAGACAGGGAGTGTCAGCTGCCCACACCTAGAGATTTAAAAAAATATAGTCAAATGCGTAGCAACAAAATGTCGCTGAAACTGTAGCTTTCCATTGGTGAAATAATTTTTAAAATTGGTTCAGTGGTTTAGACGCAAAACCGTAACAAACAAACTCACATTTACATTTATAATAGTACTTATAATTTATATATTTATAATTCATGTATTTTGCACATTTTACTCAACGAGATATAATATATGAATTGAAATTATAGGTACCGGTTGCACATCGTAGAAATACTACGTCTAAAAATAGCAACATCCTGCGATAAAATTACACAGTAGAGGCAGATTGAAGTTAAGAAATATCGTTCCGTAAAGTGACTCGACCGGAAATCGAACCCGCTGGCGAGATGAATATTGCATTGCGCAACGAAATAACATCGCAGTGTGGAATATACCGTGTGAGGCTGGAGTTGTATACAGAACCAATATTGTAAATGTAAAGGTCGCACTTGACACGTTTTCCACTTCATAAGCCGTTATGTTGAGTGAATTGACCGTTTCGATCAATTGCGGGCTACAACTTCAACAACTGTATTGCTCTTTGGATGTATTTGTGTTTTCATTTATTTTATTGATTCATTATTTATTTATCTTTAATATATGGTATACAACCTATGGTTCCGAGACTTGGTCGCTAACTATGGGCCTCATAAGAAGGCTCAGAGTCACACAGCGGGCGATGGAACGAGCTATGTTAGGAGTATCTCTGCGTGATCGAATCAGAAATGAGGAGATCCGCAGACGAACCAAAGTCACCGACATAGCTCAACGAGTTGCGAAGCTGAAATGGCAATGGGCGGGGCACGTAAGCGCAGTGTTGGCCGACCCCCCACCAGGTGGACTGACGACATCAAGCGAGTCGCAGGGATTCGCTCAGGCTCAGTATCGTGATGTTTGGAAGTCCCTACAAAAGGCCTATGTCCTGCAGTGGACGTCCATCGGCTGATATGATGATGATGATGATGAATATATGGTATATAGAGTAAAACAACCATCAATCTGGCTCAAAGATAACCTCACCTGCAAATGGTGCCCCTGCTAATCAACGAACGAGGCTATGTACAACCAGCCTTGGGGCTTCTCTGACATATATAGAGTAGGGGCCCAGGATTGAGATCTATGTCTGCCGGGGCATGTCTTAGAGATGACGGCGGATGAATATTGGTCAATGCCAGCACTCAGGCCTCGAAGAGGGCCACGACTTTCTGTCAGGTAGCAAATAAGCGTAAAAAGTAAATTTTTATACCAATCATGAGACAAAACTACCAGCGTTCAAAGTGGCGCCGTTTGATTGGGAAAATGGGCAAATGGGATTTAGACGGCCTCGGCCTCGACTTGGATTTACAATACGGAGGTTCTGGGTTCGATTCCCGGCTGGGCCAATTGAAGTTTTCTTAAATGGTCCAGGTCCGGTCAGGTGGCTAGTTACCACCCTACCGATAAAGACGTACCGCCAAGCGATTTAGCGTTCCGGTACGATGTCGTGTAGAAACCGAAAGGGGTGTGGATTTTCATCCTCCTCCTATCAAGTTAGTCCGCTTCCATCTTAGATTGCATCGTCACTTACCGGGGAAATTGTAATCAAGGGCTAACTTGTAAAGAATAAAAAAAAGCAGACCCCGTGTTACGGGAATATTTATTTATCTTTTGAAACATCATTTACATTACTCAGCCGCCACACTATGCTCGTGTTGCCGCGATGCCCTGCATGGCCACACACTACCCTCTCGCAAAAACACTAGCACGAATATTTCACGGCAGGACGAGTAACGTGGCCACACAACTTCCCTGCCCACTTTCCTCGTTAATTCCCTTGCCACTCGTGCAGAGTGTGACACCGGCAATACAAAGTTTCACATTGATAATTATAATTAAACTAGCTGACGCCGCGCGGTTTCACCCACGTGGTTCCCGTTTCCGTAGAAATACGGGAATAATATATAACCTATAGCCTTCCTCAATAAATGAGCTAATCAACACTGAAAGAATTTTTCAAATCAGACCAGTAGTTCCTGAGATTAGCGCGTTCAATCAATCAAACAAACAAACTCTTCAGTTTTATAATATTAGTATAGATATTGTTCCATTTTTAAACATTAAATATTGTTGTTGTGTTTGTTTGTTCCAAAAAATGTCTCCGAACGATTTCGCTGCGAACAGTTGCCTCGACTGATTACAGAAGATGCTCACTTTTTGCGCAAAGGATCAACCTGGCTGTACAACGCGGATATGCAGCCAGTATTCTTGACACCATTACACGTGGACATAATTTGTATAGTTATTAAGATAAGCTCAATTTCCCTATGAAGATAAATACTTTTGAAATTCATAAATAAAAAAATCCTCCTTTTCCTTGCTGAGGAAAAAATTGTACAGACTGGTTACAGAAAAAGTGATTCTACCTATAGACATAGAACCTTTTTAAAGTCGGTTTAAAATACAACCTTCAGGGCAACAGTCTTACACCGAGAAAACTAAAACGCACAGTTATCGTTCCTTTCATCAGGCGTGCTTCTTATCAGATCCGCGCACGAGAAAGTAAAACGCAGTTTACATAAACGAATATTCAAACCTACCCTAGTCATGCAACGACGTATTCATAAACATATAGATATAATATTCATAGAAGTTTTTCACTTTTTTATACATATTTATTGAAGTGTAGATATACTCTACGACATGTACATCTACAACAAAGCTAAGGACTTTTAGTGGACTCAAAGGAGATTACAAAAATAAGAAAACTAATGTCTAACAAAGGTTATGATTCATAACACTTGTCAGGACAACTTAATTAACAAATCAAACTGTAACCAAAATAAGACCTTAGAATGGCAGAGTGAAATCACGTACTTGTTAACGATGTGAGTAGGGTTAAAGGCGCCTTTGACAGATATCTAACAATCCCCTTTTCCACTCAAATCACTCTCCCCGCTTATCCCGAGTAACCCATAAAGAATTACACAACAAGAGATGTGGACGGCTCGAACGCCACGAGCACACTGAAGCCGTCCGTACTGCAAGTCGTTGTAACACGGCGATAACAGGACGAAAAGAATAACGAAGTCGTTATAAATATTGCGGTCTCAGACTAGAGAACGAAATTAATAATCTGAGATTACCGTATGAGATAAGTCATAGCCAAAACCACTTCTTTAGAAAGATTGTAGTTAGATCTGATGTAGATAGCTTTTTAATACAATTTTTAATAGGTTTAAAATTATCTTGCCATTTTGCTTTTTCCGTAAGTACAACACAGAACTACAGCAAATACAATCAGTGAATTACAATTGTTATACCAGATATTCTACCATATAGAAACAATAAGTTGACATTTTTAAAAAATCAAGTGTATCTGCATTAAAAAGAAACAGTTTAATAAATGAAGAAAAAATTTCACTCACTTAGTACCTTGTAATATAAAAGTGCATCACGAATATTAAAATCAAGGTAGCTTCGTCGATTTCTCATTCCACTGAAAAATGTATACAGCGAAATGGCACTTCAGAAATTACTCTTATAAAAAGACTGCTTTTTCAACGTTATCCAAGCAGTCATCAAAATTTAATTTGTTAGAAAGTGCACTCAGCGAGTAATGTATGCGTGTGCTCGGGCGTCGGCGCCGTGCCTTCATCTCGTTATTCTTATTTAGGATTCTGGCAGAGATGTAACGGCAAAGACGAAAATCTTACTTAAAATAACTTGAACCTTCCAAACAAATTCTTCCCCTCCGTTTTGGTTTTGCCATTTTTAACAAGTCTACCCGTGCAATTTTCGAGCGCATTTCGAAGGAGAAAGAAATATTGTACCTGCCAGCGATGAATTATTTACAAAAGAGTAACTTACTTGTTGGAGACCAATAAAGCCTTGACCAAGGAGGCGATAATGATCATCAAAGTCATGATATGGTGGCACGACGAGTAATTGACAAAGCACCTCCCTTTTTAAATTATGCACTAGTATAGGTACTTCGGATCCAGAAAGGTCAGATAAAATAGAAAAAGCCCATAGCATCGGGTACATGTAATTTTAGTGAATCATCCAAGCCATCCTAAGTCCATCTATTGAATATGTACTATACATACATGGGGATGACGAAAGAAGTAAGTATACTTATTTCAGTGCCTACACACAAAACACTTACCTACAAAATCACTTACCCTGTCAACACTTACACCTAAAGTAAAAGCATCTTCATAAAATAGAACATCTATACTAAAATAACTTTATGATCTCCGAATTATTATAATGTGAGTTATTAACATAATATGAAATTCCCATTACGAAAACGTTAGATATGAACGTTATGAAATTCAGATTTAATCTCAAATTGATTTGGGGTGATCGCGCTCATTCGCGCAAGCAATCGAATTTTCACAAACTCGGATCACGTTCCGTATTCTCTTTGGGAATTCAAAAAATAAATATCATTTGAAACTAGAGTTTTGGTGTAAAACAAAAGTTCAGAAAAAACAGTAGGTTTAGGTTACGATAAGTACATTTGGAATGGCAGCCGTCATGGTTGTTTATTTGATAGGCAATTGAAATGAAATAAACAAAGCTCTGAAATCAAACAAAGCTTTGAAGTAACATTTAAAATACACGTCGAGGTTTATATTAAATAAACTAATTTTTTCTTAAAATAAACTAATTTTTTCTTAAAATTGGTAAAAATAAGTTCAAGAAACTCTGTTAAAATCGAACTAACCAAAAGGTTGTTGCCTTTTTAAGACGGTTTTCAAATAACAAAGTTTTGAATGTTAAAAACAAGTAACTTACAAAGTAATTAAAACGGTAAAGGGTTAGCACACTCTTGTGCGTATCAGAACACGAGCGAAGTTCCGTCGAGTTAGGTTCAATGCGCGCTGATTTCCCCGCAGGCTCCTCAGCGGAGACGTGCTACGGTTACTTAATTATTTACATATTTAATTATCACCGTTTTTCCCACTTTTATCGTAGAAACCAAGTTTTCTTATATTACACTAGTGGACGACGGTGACTTAGTTCACGTGAGTTTTTTGTAATCTAAAACTTTTTGATATCTGCTAGTCTATTCTGTAATGATATTTTTATAACTCGCAAGTGCGAGTTTCGAATTCACCTCTATCTCTCTCTGATAGAATGAGAAAGATAGCGGTGAGTTCGAAACTCGCACTTGCGAGATATACAAAATATCGTTAGAGAATAGCCGTGCTGAAATGAATTGTTATATTGTTATGTTATATACAGGTTGCTGGGGAGTATTTCCCATAACTTAAAGGTGTCGACGACCATTGTCCATCTCTCATTTAGAGGTTAAACCTATTTTTGGCTAATTTATCTAGTCTATAACATTATCACTTCCATTAAAACTGAATAGAGTATATGAGTAGAACTAAGATTATTAACTTACTATTCTTTATCGTTCAACTATTAATATCTAAACTAATACAAAATAATACTTAAATTAAAATAAATTATATTTAATAATTTATAGGGTACTAGCCGACGCCCGCGACTTCGTCCGCGTGAAACTTGATGTAAACTTTCAACTACCCCTAATCCTACCCCTACCCTACTTTTCTGGTTGATTTTTTATACCTTGTGTTCGAAAAACCCAAATATCTTACGGAACCCTATTTTTTCCAAAATAAAATTTAGCTTATGTTACTTGTGGATAATGTTTCGAATGGTGAAAGAATTTTTAAAATCGGACCAGTAGTTTTTGAGCCTATTCATTACAATCAAACAAACAAACAAACAACAAAGTTTTCCTCTTTACAATATTAGTATAGATTACAATTAATAATTACAAAAAAAAAACTGGATACCTTCATAATGTGTGTAACATAATAACACGGAATAATGCGAGAGCAAAGTTTTGTTGAATCAGGTACAGTTGGCGGCGCTGATTTCCCCGTAGACCCCTCAATTGTGGGCTGGAACATCACTACGCTTTTACTTAATTAAATATACATATTTAATTAACCCCATTTTTCTGTCATTTGTGTTGAGCGTTTATTTGCAGAGCACGTATGATCCATGTTCAAGCTTCTGAGCTGAAATTTATATTATTTAATTTCGCTGCTTTGTACGCTTGCTAAAGGGCGCTGGAATTTTTAAATTGTTGGGTTTTTATCAATTTAAAACCTCGATCATCATCTCCACTGATGTAGATATACAGGCTGTCCCGTAAAGTACGACATACTCCACGGATTGATAGCTGACGTATCCATATATTAGGTTAGCCGAAACTTTAATGTTTTAAGTTTTTTTAATTCAAAAATCCCTGTAAATTCAATACAATTTAGTCTACCATGTGCTGAAAAATTACTTGAGCGTTGATTTTACACTTGATAATTATTTTTGTATGTCGTAATATTTCCGAGACACCCTGTACAGTTAGGTGACGATTGTCATATTGAATAGTCTATGCACAGAACTTATAGCACTTGAGCTGCGCGATACAATGATATTGTGTACTAGCCATCGCGGTTTTACCAGCGTATTTCTCATTTCAGTGAGAGAATACGGGGTTAGAATATAACACTCACAAATAACGTGGCTTTCTATTGATAAAAGAATTTTCAAAATCTGAACTGAACATCAAGAAGTCATGGGTTCGATCTCCGTCCAATATTTTTTTTTTTATTCTTTACAAGTTAGCCCTTGACTACAATCTCACCTGATGGTAAGTGATGATGCAGTCTATGATGGAAGCGGGCTTACTTGTTAGGAGGAGGATAAAAATCATTCTCCTTACGGTTTCTACACGACATCGTACCGGAATGCTAAATCGCTTGGCGGTACGTCTTTGTCGGTAGGGTGGTAACTAGCCACGGCCGAAGCCTCCCACCAGCCAAATTAATCGTAGGGGAACGGTCATATAATTGGTCATAATTTAATAAGTAATCATATAGGATTTTTTAATATTACGTACGTGTCTAATTCATTATTTATTCTATTTCAACAAAATAAACATAATAAATATATTCTGGCAGTTCTAAGATTTCGAGACTCCTTCGGCTCACGTAATAATGACAGACTCTTTAAATGAGGTACATAAAGGAGTAACAGGTTAGCTGTTTATTTTGTTACGATGTAGATATAACACGTTCCCATTTACTCTCTTGTCTTTTACTTTTTCTGTTTACCTACTATTATAGGACTCAAAAGGTGATTACAAATATAAGAAAACTAATGTCGAACAAAGGTTATGATTCACAACACTTGTCAGGACAACTTAATTAGCAAATCAAACTGTAACCAAAAAAGAGCCTAGAATGGCAGAAAATGACCTTGAGTGGAGTCACGTACTTGCGAACGATGTGTGTAGGGTTAAAGGTACCTTTGACTGTATACAAACAATCCCCTTTTCCACTCAAGTCACTCTAAGTAACCCATTAAGAATGGGTTACTTAGAGACAACAAGGGTTACACAACAAGAGATGTGGACAGCTCGAACGCCACGAGCACACTGAAGCCACCACAAGATCGGGCACGTCATATCTGTCACAGACTACTATTTCCTACACTATTTATTAACATCATGTAAATTTAAAAGCGACTAACGCGACGATAACACTACATATTTTTGAATTTGTATCTTTAAATCAAAAATAGGCACCTTCTAGTCAAACGCGTTCCACCAATGGCTGTCATCAGGCGTGATCAAGCACCTAGCTATCATAAAAAATATGATTATATGAATAAGTAGCACGCCCGCGCGAAAAATCAGTATTTTCAGAAATCCCGTTTAAAATATAAATTTTTCCGGGATAAAAAGTAGCATAAGTGTTAATCCAGGGTATAAACTATGTCCATTCTAAATTTTAGGAATGGAAATGGAAGAAACTGAATAGATTATTCAGTAGTTTTTTCCTAAAAGAGTAACAAACATTCACACGAACTTCTGTGTTAATAAGTAGGATTACAGAAAATTTTTAAATACATAAAACTTATGATACGGTATGATTTCAATTGAATCAAAATAATGAACGGATTTATTTAAACACAGTAGCTATATTTCTCAAGTATACTCAAAAGTACAACTTAGCTTCTAATTAATTTCGATATGATGTAGATACAGCACGGAGTCATTTACTTCAATCGCCTTTATATTTGGCACATTTTAAGTCGCTTTTTAACAATTTCATTATCATCATAATCAGCCGAAGAACGTAGACTACTGGACAAAAAGTCTAATAGGTAATATAAAAGTGAATACGTGATAGCCCATTGGATATGACCTCTGCCTCGGATTCCGATTCCGGAGGGAGTCCGCAGCATGCACCTCCAACTTTTCAGTTGTGTGCATTTTAAGAAATTAAATATTACGTGTCTCAAATGGTGTTTTCCTTCATTCGAACCTACACCCTCCGGAATCGGAGACAGAGTTCATATCCACTAGGCTATCACGGCTCACAAACTTTTAATAGATTTAGTTAATTACTCCACACCCCCACCGCCATCTAGTAAGCCAACACAATACTAGTAAAGTGTTGCCTGATTAAAAAAATACTAAAACCTACCGTGAATGTACCGCAGGATAACACGTAAACTGTCAGTTAATTTTATGGCGATGTAGATACAGCACGTTCTCATTTCCTCGAGCCACTTTTACATTGGCTTTTATATTTGCCACCTTTGTAATTTCAACATTACGCTTGCAAATATTTTTATTTTGGTGTTTCAGGCGTTGTTGATATTGTGACAGCTGAGTTATTAGCAAACTCGATGTCTTTCAGAGGAAAAAGTCAACTGAGTATCTTTAACATTAGTACGTTTTATTTAGCAAATCTACTGAGTGATGAAAATATTTCGTACTCTTATATCTTCTTGCTTTTATGATTCAACAAGCGATCGACTTATTGAAAATGGACTGAACTTCTAATCTCTGCTCTAGTGATCTGCATTACGATAAATAAGTCAAATCTAGGCTCATTATTTGTGCTCTTTATAATTGTGTCTTGTGTATGTGTGTATATTACAGGCCCGGCCCATCTATATGGCGAACGGAGCAGTCGCTTCAAGCGCCAAATCCTAGAGAGAGCCTAAATGATAATCCTACTCAACCGTAGTCGGTACTGCGTCTGATTTTCCATTGGTCACGCCATTGGCGTTTCATTCTTACTTTACACTCATAATTTGTAATAGGTATCTACATATTATTAGGAACAAACAGGAGTGGAGCCATAATTGGATCTCGCTCCATTTTAAAATTTACTTCGGGCCGGCGCTGGTCTATTATCCGCATGGCTATGGTATGGAACTCTCTCCGAAAGTCTGTGTTTCCTGATTCTTAATACCTTCACTCTTGTATTAAAAGATGGGCACATTTAAGACAAGACATAGGCATTTTCTAGACAAGTACGTTCCACTTTAGGCCACGTTTACGCTTACCAATTTATCTAATCTTTATTTAGGGCTATTTATCAATATCTATTGCTCAGTTCAATTATGGCTTATACTTGTAACAGCGGTGTCCGCATACGACCCCCAGGGGCATTGTTATGTCGCGGACAAGGTATTTCGAAATTGTAAATGATCATCTTCCTAATCCGCCTTTATAATCAATGGCTGGGTGATAAATCTTCCGACAAATTCTCCAAATATTTATGGTTCTTTAGGTTATAGTAGCTTAACATGAAAATTTCCGTATTTTTCCTAACAAAATTAAAATACGTAGGCTTATCCTTTCAACCCATATTCGGCTCACTGCTGAGCTCAAGTCTCCTCTCACAATGAGAGGGGTTAGGCCAAATAGACCTCCACGCTGGCCAATGCGGATTGGCAGACTTCACAAACGCAGATAACTAACTCAGTTATGCAGGTTTCCTCACGATGTTACTTCTTCACCGTTTGAGACTTAGAGTTGTATGTCCCGGACCGGATTTGAACCTACATCCTCGGAAATCGGAGGAAGAAGTCATACCCACTGGGCTATAAGTCATAAAAAATACTTACGAACGTATGAGTACGTATTTGTAAGAAATAATAAATCCTAATTCTTAAATTAATATTGAAAAATGAACACTAATATAAATATAATCATACTAGCCGACGCTACACAGTTTCGTTCCTGTAAGAATACGAGAATGAAGTATAGCCTATGACACATTTCTAGTAGAACAGAGATTACCCCCTACACAGTGGCGTGCACACTATAGCGCTATAGATGCAAAAATGCCTGAATACCCTGAGATCTAATCAAGAACCTGTATTACGTATTCGTTTTCCATTTTGTAGCTATAGTGCATACCCTAGTTAAAACCTTGTTCACGCCACTGCCCTTACAATACCACAAACTTTACCCCTTTATAACATTAATATATCTAAAGATATAAAATATAAAAGCTTCAAACAGGAGTTTATAGAAATGACTACCAACTAACAAATTGAGTAAACGTCTTCTTAGCTAGATTAAAATTTAATTCAACTCTTTAAAGAATTTACGAGTATTTTACAAATACTTCTTTCTAGAACTCGTCTCGACTAAAGTACGAGTAGGTACAACACCCAATAAAAACGAGACTTGACAAGAATTCGCTCTTGTTGAAGCAGAAGTTGAGGTGTATATGAAACTTGAAGCGGTTCCATCCATAACTTGTTATGCACTTAAATATTTAGCCTTTGACAAGTCGTTGACTTTCTGTAAAATAATTTCAAGTTTGGTCTGCATTCTAGCATTTTTTACTATGACAACACTGTTTACTCTTTTAACATTTTGTTTCCAATCTTCCCATCCTTTTAATTTTTTTAAGTCAGTTAATAATGTTATGACAAACACTAAAAATATATGTGGAAATAAGAATCTCCTCATTTTATGAAGTCTGTAATAGTACATTATGATATAAGTTGAAAATTACAGCCGAGGCGATATTGCAGCTCGAGTCTTGGCGAGAGCTATAGTAAGGAAGCAGAGGCTGTAATTATCAAAACGTACGTATGTTATACGACGTTTTATAACACATTTGCAAGGAAACACACATTTTTAACATAATTTCTGAAAACAAATTTGCATCTTTGCCTGTTTTCCTTATGATGACATTTAACATTGTCAATTTTGCACAGATAGCAAAGTGCGTGCGTTTTTTTTTCGGCAAATGCATCAAAATTTAAATCTTTAATTTTAAAAATTTTGACAATAAATGTCAACCATTTATCTGTATCATAAACACATAAATATTAATTACGTTATGGCGTATGTGCATTTTACTTTACATTACGGCACATGTGCGTAATGAGAGACATTACGATATTGAAATTGGTGAAATAAGAGATACTTTACAAGCAAATGTGTTATAAAAATAATTACACTAATATTATAAAGGCGTAAGTTGTTGTGTGTGTAGATAAGTTTGTACCTCCTTTGCGCTGCGGCTTCTGAAACGATTCGGGTGAAATTTGGAATGGAAATTGATTAAACTCTGAATTAATACATAAGCTACCTTTCATCCCGGTAAAATCTATGGTTCCCGCAGTGGTGAAAAACTAAATTCCACGCGAACGAAGTCGCGAGCGTCGGCTAGTAAATAAGTAAAAATAAGGTACAAGCTATGCATTCTCTTAATTTTTTGGAATGCACTACATTTTTTAAGGATATACACTATTATTTGAAGAATTTACTTTTTAACTTATACCAACTTTTAATTATATTCGTACCTAATTAATAAGGCTACTACAATATCCCATGTCCATCATCCCCCCACTTAGCAAGATAAATGGAAGAAAACATTTTCAAAACAGAAAAGTAAGGTCATTAAATAAACAGCGCTTCGCTGAAACTTTGTAAAAGTTTCTATCAACATTTTATAAGTAGGTATCTTGAAAACAAAAACTTTTTGATGTTTTCAAACGCTATTATTCATTATTACGAACTGTAGTATATATTATATTGAACGCTTTTTTAACGGACGTTAAAAAAACTCTCGTGCGAATGTGGGCTTACTGTATTGTAGAAACGATTTTCAAGCTCCATAAGTCATATAGGAGTCATGCATGACGTGGGTTACAATGAAAATCAAACCTACTACTGTGATTGCAAAGAGGTATGTTACAAAATTAACCCCTTTAGACTATACCCTTCTATAAACTCGGGAACATTTAATTAAACTGTCAAAAGTGGTATACACGGCAGTGTAGCCGGGCATGATTAAATATAAATTAACGTGTATTGCCAGAAATCTTAACTTCCTCAAACGCAGATGGATTTTGTTCAAATAATATTGTAGACATACCTATATAAAGTTTGCCCTAGGTTTCGAATCATATTATATTATCATCATCATTAACAACCCATATTCGGCTCAGTGTTGAGCACGAGTCTTTTCTCAGAATGAGTTAGGCTACGTGGAAACTATTAAGTTCACCACGCTGGCCTAATGCGGATTGGCAGACTTCACACTCACAGAGAATTAGGAAAATTCTGGTTTCCTCACAATGTTTCTCCTTCAGCGTTTGAGATATGTGAAAAGTACCCGGGCCGGATTCGAACCTTCGCCCTCCGGATCGAAGGCAGAAATCATATCCACTATATAGGATATAACGGTTGTATATCATATAAATATAAATAATTATATTAGGACGATACATTAAGACACACATCGTCATGTAACTGCAGTAAGCAATAGAAAGAATAGAAAGAAAAGAAGCGACAAGAACTGAACTGGTGGTAGAGTAGTATACTTAAGTTTCAAAAGTGGGCCTACTTGAAAAGGGAAATGCCTAATCCTGCCCAGGCTTCTCTAACTGCCCGGCAGTTCACTTATATTTTAAAAATCTTGATATTTCTACTTTAATAATGAAATCATTACTTTAGCAAAAAAATGTTTGCTACAACCTTTGACGACATTTTTAATCGTTGACCATATGGCCTAAGTTTTAGGATATTTTTTAAAGACTTATGATTGGTTTGTTTGTTCGTTTTTTTGTTTGTTGCTAACAGAAAAGAAAAATCCACAAAAACATATTACATTTAATCCAATACCAAACTTCGCCGCTTTGGTACACCGGCGAACATTTTGCCCTAGAAGAGTGATAAAAAAAATATTTTTCTTCAAAAAACATACTTTTATTAAGCCAATTAATTAACCAGATCTTTATTTATACATCATACTATCATCTCCATATACTTTTATACGGAGATATACCTGGGTTTCCTGGGCCGACGTTGTATAGGCCTTTTTGAATTTAGAATTTTAACTGATCAGTTTAAGGCACTGTGTATTGGTACGTTACGTATATACTTAAATACAGAGTCTTTTAAAAATTTAATTAGAGTAAAAAAGTAAAACATAATAAAATAGAATGTAAAGGGTTATCTCAGTGTAACAGTTGTAATTCAAGGTAATACAAGAGCTCGTGTTAAATCAGACTCGTTCGTGCCCGACGCTGATTTCCCTCCAGGCTTTTCAATTGAGAATTGGTACATCAGTATGCTCTTTACTTGATTACATATCATTTTATAGTTAATTTACTTTAGACTTTTTACTAAAACTCGTATCTAAATTATTAGCTTAAATCATGTTAACCTGTGTGTCTAGTGGGAGTTTTCAATATTTCATTTAATATGGAATTGAAACAGTTGTGCAGTATCGCCACTAGATGGCGCTGTTTCAATTCCATAGAAATTCGCGTTTACGTAAACGCGATAGTAACAGTACCAAACCGCCACTAGGCCCTCAGTACTTTCTTGCTGTCAATGATTGTAGTCAAGCACAAACGTATTAAATAAAAAAAACATAGAACATGCACACACATATTGTGTAGTAAGTAGTAGGTACTACTATTATAAATATAGGTATACCAAATTTCATGTGTAAAATAGATTTTTAGTTATATAAAGACAAAAATTACCCTAAATGTTTCCTGTTAAAATATTGCTGGCATTCGCCGAATTTGGCTGATACACTACCGCGTATCTCGATGTAATAACGAGCGCAAGGTCTTCATACTATACATCACGTCTTAAGTTTCATATTACATAAGTACAGAGTGTAAATATGTTGATTTTCCAAGTTAAAATTATCTAGTTATACAACACCTTCAAAAAGTTGAAAAAAATCAATAAAGTTTCGGATTCGTAGTACTGATTAATGTAGAAAAAATATTGCTATATAATAACTTTATCAGATAAATAATTGTGATCATCATCACCATTAATAACCCATATTCGCCTCACTGTTGAGCACGAGGATTAGGTTTTAGTCCCCTACGCTGGCCAAATGCGGATTAGCAGACTTCATACACATCAGCCGATGGACGTCCACTGCAGGACATAGGGCTTTTGTAGGGACTTCCAAACATCACGATAATGAGCCATCTGCATCCAACGAATACCTGCGACTCGCTTGATGTCGTCAGTCCACCTGGTGGGGAGTCGACCAATACTGCGCTTTCTAGTGTGGGGTCGCAATTCCAGCACCTTGGGACCCCAACGGCCATCGGCTCTTCGAACTTTGTGACCCGCCCATTGCCACTTCAGCTTCGCGACACGTTGAGCTAAGTCGGTGACTTTAGTTCTTCTGCAAATCATGCCCACTGTGTAACTCTGAGTTTTCTTCTGAGGCCCATAGTTAGCGAGCAAGTCTCAGACCATTTTATATATATGTAATTGTAATTAATAAAAAAAAAAAATATATTTTTCATTACATTAAAGACAGAAGACAGATTTAAAGATCACAGTCTCAACACAAATGTTAACTTCTAGAAACATTTTAAAAACCATTGTAAGTTGTATCAGAAGACGGAATAAGCTAACGCTTTGAACATTCATTTGACTTTCACTATATTAAATCACTGCGCTTCAATTAAGGACTTCGTTCTCTTCGTTGCAAAACGGAATTCTAAGATAATCTCGCGACAACTAGCTCTTAACGGATTAAGGGAGGACATTAATAAAACGAGAGCTAGCCGTCTCTTCAGCTGCATTACAGTTTCATTGGAAGTGAGATACAGATATATATTTTGACGGCCTCCGTGGCGCGGTGGATTTACAAGACGGAGGTCCTGGGTTCGATCCCCGGCTGGGCAGATTGAGATTTTCTTAATTTGTCCAGGTCTGGCTGGTGGGAGGCTTCGGCCGTGACTAGTTACCACCCTACCGGCAAAGACGTACCGCCAAGCGATTTAGCGTTCCGGTACGATGCCGTGTAGAAACCGAAAGGGGTGTGGATTTTCATCCTCCTCCTAACAAGTTAGCCCGCTTCCATCTTAGACTGCATCATCACTTACCATCAGGTGAGATTGTAGTCAAGGGCTAACTTGTAAAGAATAAAAAAAAAGGAAAAAAAAACACACGATGAACGAAACAAATTACTGTAACTCTCTTCAATTAGGATTTAGAATGCATTTACCTTGTTGACTGCCTTGTTGGTAGAGTGGTTGAGCTGTTCGGTTCTTCCAATAAATATATACTCAGTAGCAATATTCGTGCTCTGGAGAGCATACTATGGTGTCCCGTTTGTTATCATCTGATAGTAAACTTTACACATTATCATTCTTGGAACATATTAGAGCAGCGTGGATCTGAGATCTTAATTGAATCTCGCTCTTCTATCGCAGGGAACAGGCCTATGCCATATTGCATGAGCAATATAGCTCGTTTTTTTTACGCATTTTTAGGCAAGAAGGGTTACGTTTTTCGCGCGTATCTTGAAAAAGTGAAAAGAAAAAAAACAAGCTCAGTCCAGAAGTGTAGAAAGCAATTTGAAAACAGTCAGGACCTATTAAAAAATGTAGACCAAAATAATTTTGTTCAATATATCCCGACAATAGGTGTTTTCTAATTGCTTTCTAAACTTCTGGACTAAGTTCGCTTTTTTTTTCTTTTCAGTTTTTGTATAATTTATGCAGTTGGGTTTTTTATTTGTTTAATTAATTTACTTAATATAATACTCAGTGTATTCTGTGTAGATATATATTTTTACATACGTACATTTTTAAAGTACTTACATAACGATGGTGATGATTTCTAACGGAGCGTATTCTCAAACTATAAGTTCGTCTTCGTTCGTATCGTGACTGACATCGCACTATGCTTATATTCCTTGAAAAATCTTTGGTCGATCAAGATGACAAAAACTACGAGGATAGAAAAAAAATCATGTATTTATTGAAGAAGATACGAGTAAATATTACTAAATGGAAATTAAGAAATGGTACGTTGTGACATTTTCAAGATAGTTTATATCCCTCGTGAACAATTTACTTTCTTAAACCAATACCCACTGCGTTACTTCAGCAGTCTTAGAGCTTTAATCTATTAGAAAGCGTACCAAAGTACCTAGAAAGAGTACCTGCGCCTCAGAATGGCTTTTATATTTCGGAGTTCTGTTGAGATGCAACAAAAGTCATATCGAAAAAATCAAAATCGATTTTTTTTTAAAGGGTTACTTTTGAAATGTCATGTAGTTTAATTAAGTGACAAATAGCAAAACATGTTTTATGTAAAAATTTTTTTTGAAACAAGCCAAGATATTAGATGCAAAATAGGTGGACTTTTACCTTTGCCTTGTACCTTTTTTTTACCTTGTACAAAAAGAGACAGACACACATATACTGATTTTATATAGAGTGTTGGGGAGAATTTACCTTAACTTCAAGATGTTGATTAAATCACTTATAGGAACGAACTGCGTGACTAATATTTTAATAACTAAATAAAAAAACTTTTATATTGTGTGTCTTCTGCCTATACCGCATTGCAGGCTCGTCTACTTGAGGTAAATAGTCGTACCTAAATAGGTACATATATAGTGCTGTATGGCATAAGAAATATAAAGACAACGTAGATACGCACTCGTATAGGTATGTACTTATTTCCCCGGATAACTTGCAACTCAAAGAGCTATACTACTGCTAATTTTCAATCATTAAATAATTATACCTACTCGTACGTAAGTGGAAAGTACCAACAGCTTGAGTGGAAAGTGCAGTTTAAGTGTATAGTACAAGAATAGATCGAAATATTATCGCCTATACTAATCGTTACTAATTCCCAATGCCGTTACGGAGGCGCCGGAAGTGTTGGGTGTGTACGGAACTCGTAGCCGGGATTTATGGCGGCATTAGATTCACATTAGCGGCGCAGCGAACACCCTTGCAGCGGACGCATCGCGCTCAACATCCCAGGACTACGGCCCTGGAGTACCTACCAAGCTAATTTATTATTTTTAACATCCTCAATTTAGTTCGACTAGCTTAGAGCATTGAACGTCGCTTAGCAATATTATATGTCGGGGCTGACCACTCAAGCTGCCTCTACCACACAAGTCACTGAAGTCAAGGAGCTAGACAGAGAACCTCAGAAATTCCACATCGATCGCACATAGATATTTGAGTTAAGATCTGATTAAGCTCGTAGTTATTATTGATACTTGGACAAGAATGTAATTAATTAATAATTACGTTATCTGTATCCAACTTAGTTTAGTCTCTCTAGTTTTTAGTCAACATGATGATATTAAATTTACACCACCTGCATTTTTTTAAATTATATTCTTAACAATTTAGCCTTTACTGCAATGTCACGTAAGTGATGATGCAATCTATGACTATGGAAGCTAACTTGTTAGGAGAAGAATGAAATCCAAGTCACTTTCGGTTTGCATTCTCGTGTTCAAACATTTTCTAGAAAAAATCGCTACGTAGCGATATATCTGTATCTTCTTCCTTGTATTGTTTATGTCTCATTCATTGTTCTTTTTTCTTGTGTGGTGTACATATATATACAAATATTATGAAGAGATAAAGTTTGTGGTATTGTAGGGTATAATCTCTGGATCTACTAAACCAATTTTGAAAATTCTTTTACTACCATAAAGCCACGTTATTTGTGAGTGTCATAGGCTATATTATCCCCGTATTCTCACGGTAACGGGAACAACGAGGGCGGAGCGTCGACTAGTAAAGAATAGACAAAAATTAAAAAACAAATACCTAGGTACATGTACCTATGGGTAATATAATAGCAATTTTAATAAATGGGTGTCAAATTATTAGTAGGACTAATATAATTTTATTCTAGTTTATTGTATTATGTTAAGCATACATAACATTATGTCTACAATTTTAGGATTTTATCGATTGTCTAATAAACGTGAGCAATATTTTAACAGGAAATTGAATTATTGTTTGTAAGAGAAGGAATGGAAATTTGTTTAGCGCCATATTGCCACGAATAAAGTGCAAATAGACCAATGTTTAATTTTCTTCTATCGTATTTTAGGAGTGACTGATACTTATCAAAAAAAATATTGTATTTAGTGACCGCAGTGAATTAAAGTTAAATCTGATAACATGGTACACCTAACTACTTAAATCAGATAAAACTTAACTGGTTGTTTTTCAACTTTTATAACCTCACGCAAGGTTTAATCTCGGATTTATAGGGCCATAATATAGTGTTTTTTACAAAGTACCTACTACTATACTATACTATATTTTACTTACACTTTATAAGTAATTTATTTTACAGGCCTTACCTTATTTTTTAATCTTTATTTTTTACTAGCGGATGCCCACGACTTCGTCCGCGTGGAATTCAGATTTTCACAAATCCCGCGAGAACCATGGATTTTTCCGGGATGAAAAGATGCCTATGTTAATCCAGAGTAAAATCTATTTCCATTCCAAATTTCAGCCAAATTGCTTCAGTAGCTGCAGCGTAAAAGAGGAACAAACATACTTATACACAAACTTTCGCCTTTATAATATTAGTTTTTTATTTTTTAATTTTACTGAAATTCAATGGCCAGGGTTAATTTAATAAAAAGGTAAATAGTAGATAGATTAAAACATTCCTAAATCAAGAAGTCAATGAGATTTGTAATGGTTTACTTTGAAATATTATAAACTTCGAAACTTACATCAAACAAATTACAACAAAGTTAAGACTGAATTTTGTTTACCTGTTATTCAAATTGGTGTTTTCACAACCTGTTCTGCTTTAAGTAATTGTTAGCAGGGATATGTTAAACCAAAATTGTAATTGAAATATTTTAAGTAGGTATACAAACTTGTTCTAGTACTTTAAGTACATTTACGTAGTTTTTGTCGGCCTCCGTGGCGCAGTTGTGTGCGCGGTGGATTAACAAGACGGAGGTCCTGGGTTCGATCTCCGGCCGGGCCGATTAAGCATATTTAACTAAATATATTTTATAAATAGTCAAATATGCAGCGTCTATCAGTGATTATTTATCTATATGCATGTATATGCAAAGAAATAAATTGATTGATTGATTGATTAAATGCACATTATCTGACCATGGCGACATTGTATTTGTGAGTACGAAATATTTTCTTAAAGAAGGCTGTTGTTACCTACCGTCTAAATAAATTGCGGGATTTATTAAAGCTTTACGCGATGCTGTGATCAATGGGGGAGCTTTTTGTAATGGGGGGGGACCCACCCTGTCGGCTGTCCTCCCTCAAGTCACTCGGTCCCAAATATGTTTCCAAAGATCCGTGAGACCGTGAGCGGTCGCTTGTCAATTCTTGTTAGGAGAGATTTGGTTGTTACAGAGGTATTGACCCTACTAATTTGATTGATTTAATCTTGAAATTTCGTTTTCTTTAAAGAAATTCGAAGAGTTTTTGATATAAATACAGTAGCAATTTATTTAATGAAAGCCTTTATGAGGAAAGAGATGAATATCTTAACCATGGATTCACCGTGCGGGTGCCGGGTCCATCGCGTGGTAGAGAGAAAAACTCCGAGCAAAGTCCAGGACAGGACTACAGGATGTAGGGTTAAGGAATTCCTCGACGATCGATCAACATTCCCCTCCTCCACTTGTGTTGTTCTCCCTGCCTAGCCAAATTTGGTAAGATCCTATTAGAGCAGCTTTGGATACCCGTTCTAATATAGAACAAGCTGCAGTTCTAAAGAGGCCAAAGAGAGATTTTGCTGGTAATCCTATCGCACCTACTTCTACGGCGTACAGACTAATGACATAGCCTTTTTTAGTTAGTTCATTTGTTAGGTCATAATATTTATTCAGTTTTATACTGTGTATATCCTTCGGAATGTTAGTCTCCCACGGATGATGATGTATTAAAAGGAAGAAATCGTATTAGATTTTTTTTTATTTGGGCACTATGGTAGCATTTTATTTTTCAGAAAGCCCGTCTGTCATAAAACTATAATATATTTTCCATCGCCTTTTAAAAGGAAGAAGTTGTATTGTTTTCTATCGGCATTGAATGTGTGTGTGTAATTTAATAGTTCTAACATACAAAACCATACAATGAAACTAATGAACTGATTTTAAAATTTAAAAATTTTGGAGAAAACTTTTGTTCCATTGAGATTAAGAGGTAAGAAATAAGTTATCGCAATCAATCTATCAATCAATTATCTTTATTATGCCAATATGGTACATGTAGATACATTTCATACGCAGAAAACTGAAAGTAGACAAAGACGCGAGTCTCAAGTCTCAATTAAAATTAGAAAAAGCCAGTCATGTTGTACTCATGCAATTTATTACTTAGGTACAACAACTCAGAATACCTTGTTAACTTCAATATGCAAATAAAAAATAACTGGAGTCCACAGCTACGAGTAGAAAGCCTTTCAAGCTAATGGCTTTAAAAATATTTTATTTCCGCAATTGTTCTGAGCACAGTTACGAAGCGAAATTCCGCCAAGTGACAGGTAAACTGATGTGGAATGTAAAAGTGTAAATTAATTACTGTCATAACTCGAAACGCAAATAGAAATATGGGAGAATAACACCTAAAACTGGGCCTGTAGCCATGTAGCATGATGATTCTCTTTCTACAAACGCTAACGCTTCAAAAACTAAATAAATGTAGGGAAATGACAGATCCCATCGATAACTTGATCACGTGACCGATATCAAATGTCATTCCCATACATTTTTTAATTTTCGAAGACACTACAGAGTACCTAATACGTAAGCCCTTATATATATCACAAGTGTAAAAGTGTTTGTTTGTAATTAATTGTGAAATTATCGTACGTTGTCAGAGGAATAAGAAAGCAGATAGAGACATACATTTATCCTAAAAAAGTAGTAATGTTGTTTAAGAAGTACCTACTGTTTTAGAAGCATGGGATATTTTTTGAAATGGTTGTCTTAAGTAAACTTACAAAACATATAATTCTTATTTTTCTGAAATAACAACACGAGCGAAACCGCATGCAAAATGTTATATTTTTGTTTTCCATTCCTAAAACATTTATTTGATTGTATTAAACTTTTAATGTTTGTATTAATACGAGTATGTAAGAAGTTAAAGTTCCGTGAAATACAAATACTTTCTAAAAAATACATGCCAACAATACAAGATAGTATCTTTCTTAGTCCCTAACGCTACCACAGAAAACCAAATAATATCTATACAAAACAAGACTCTGTATAGGTAAGATTCACAGTCTAAAGGCTTAGGCTGACAACACAGCTAGGAGATAAGAAACAACAGACGTCTCACTTCGAAACTATGCATAAAGTTGAACTCATCAGCTTAAGCCATCAACATGCCTCGCAAGTTCACTCTTACACTAAAAGCTTCTTTAACAACGTCTATTAACCGACCAATTTTAGACAAACTTCTATAATCTCGCCTCGTATAAAGTACAATAACAGTGAAAACGTAATTAGCGAGTCACTGCGAGGTCAACGTAAATAATTAAGGGCTTTAGAGATCGATAATGTCGCATGGCCTCTATAGTACTTGGCTAATAAAATTTTATTAAAGAAAAATTACGCCCACTCAAAGTCACCGCTAATCTGATGGCAGTTCGGTACAGGGAACACGGTGTGCGTGTTTCAACTATTCAAAGTATTACTTTAATGTGAGATTGTATCAGAAAACAACAGTTTTATTAGGTTCTTTAAATCTACTCTAGCCAAAGCTCGCTAGAGAACTTCATCCAAGGAAACACAACTATTAGAAAACTATTTCGTTTTCAATCATTATAATTTTAGCCTTGATACGCTCACATTTTGGAATTTTACTTTTCATCTTCAAACTCCTAACTACCATCACATCTGATGGCAGTAGTAGTACATTATACAGTGTTTTTTTAAGTGCTACAGTTTTTTTAAAGAAAAAATCGGTTGTCTGTAAAGTCGGTTCACTGACGATTGTTGAACGTGATAGCGTCATAAGAAAATACTGATGGAATGGTTGCATTTTTCAAAAGAAAATATTCTTTTTTCTAAAATACTGTTTAATAATCTTCATATACTTTATTTCTTGTAAAAAAATTTGGCAACCCTAGAGCGAGGGAACGACGCATGACGTCATCCTTTTTCGAGTGTGCAGCCGACTTCATCAAATTATAAGACGTTGTCACGTTAAAAACGATATTATATTATGTTATTTTTTTACACAGCTTGTTTTAGAATTGGGTATGACTATAATAAGACGAATATATGAAACCCATAATTTGGGTTTCAATTGCTTTATGAACAATTTTCTACACTCTTATAATATGTCAAAACTCAAAATTGACGAAATACAAAGGTTTGACAGTTTAATTAAGTATGCACTAAGCTTGATACAAGGGTTCAACGCGAAATCAGAGTCCAATCAATCCAATCCTTGATTATGTGATTCAAATAACTTTAAACCTTACTGCCTTGCCGGTGATTCTAAATTGGAATGGTCATACGAAGGGACAAAATATTTTGGCACTCCTATCAAACAAACAAGTCAAAGTAAAATCAGCTTTTGGCTTGATGTTTGTAGGTTATCAATTTGTTTGCGTTTTCCCCTTTTAAGTTGAAATGTATTGTGCACGAATGTGGTTTTAGGAAGGTTTGTTGTGAGCATTCAGTTATGCTGATGTCAATAGATTTTCCCTAATGAATTATCCGGCAATGAAAACTTGTGGATTTAATACGTTCATATATCTACTAATTACATTATAGCTAACTACCAAAATCATACCTACAAACACCCATTATATAAATAGAACTTTCAACGTAGACTTTATGTAATGTACCCAGCCCCCCTAGCCGAGTGGCATGTCGATTCTCTTTCTACGATCGCTAACGCTTCGTAAACTACAAAAATGTATAGGAATGACAGATTTTGATCACGTGATCTATCGATAGCAAATGTCATTCCCATAGATCTCAACGTGCCACTTAGGTAGGGGGGCAGGTTATAATCCCTTCTGTGCCAAATTTCATCAAATATATAGTAAGTAAACGTGCCTCAAAGAAAAACGTCAAACTGATTAATGTAATTTTTGTCTTTTTTATGTATTTTGCATGTACCGTCTCAAATTAAAATGACACAGCTAAAATGTTTTCTATCTTGTTCGTCATAACTACGACAAAGTTCCTACTTCTCAGTATTAAAACTTTGCAAGTATCCTTTCAATAGACGCACAAACAACCGCAGTAGGGAATCGCTGAATATATCTTGAGTTGACAACTTGAATGCCACAAAAGAGGGTCTCTCAAACATGTCTTGTTTTTATTGGTCTATTGTACTTTCCGCAGTCGACGTGCCTGCAAACTTTTCGTCTACGACAAATTCTTTCATGCGCTGCATAATATAATCCTTTCGTATTTTGAACAAGGGAGACCGGAAATTATAAAACTTTTCTTAAAAGTATGCTTGTTAGTTGTAAATCTTCTTTCTTTACCGACAATTATTGCATTTTAAGCTACAAGTATTGGAATAACAAAGTAATTAATAATTAAACGCACTTACCTGTACATGAAGTTCTATCATAAGGGTTTATCCGAATAGATTACCAAAGAATATACATCCATAATACACAGTAGAATATACACTTATTTATTACTACACTTGCACCCGCGACTGTTTATCTTACGATTCACTGTAAATTCTTTTGTTATTCAAGTCACAGGAACTAATTTTTATAAGTTTTACATGATTTACCTCCTTCGGAGTGATAATAGCAATTGTGACTGAGTTTAAGAAAATAATGGTCACTTTATGGAAAAAAACATATAATTTTTCAAGCTACCGCATCAAATATATAATAATATGTTGTCCCATTCAATAACAACCTGTAACGTTGGCTCTGGTCGGCCGGAGTTTAACAATATTCTTTTCCTATAATTACTTACAGAGTAATGTAAAAATCTGTTGTGTTTTTGTAACAAGATTAATCATTGCGAGCTTTACGCCGGCGCGCGTCGTTACACCTAATGCGAGGCAATCTATCAACCGAACGTCAAAAAAGCTTCCAAATTGATATTCTCTAAAATCGAAAAAAAGTATTAAAAAAACACTAAAAGCTTACATTGAAACTGAAAGTAACAAATTGAAAAGGCTTCAATTACGCCTGCCTCGTGATAATCGTTTTCTTTATCTTTTAAAAAATTATACAAAATTTTATAAATGATATTCAAAATGTATAATCGACGCAAATATTTATTATAAAAGCTGTAGTTTTTTTTACTCGATTGACCGTACAATTAACTACAGGTAATAATAAACGAGATAATGAAATCTAAGTACCTTGCATGATGAAGACATCTAAAGAAGAAGGTATGACAAACATGCGGGTAAATTAAAAATAAACATTGAAAGCTAAAAACAATATTTTTTTTAAACCTGTTCTCAAACGTAACGTTACAACACCGCCTGCAGGCAAAACCGAGAACAGTACAGTTTTGTGTGTACAGTTTTTTCATATGATTTTGACTAGATAAAACTGTACAGTTAAAACTGAAGCTCTGTAACCGGAAATAATGATCTTGATATTCATTGAAAGTCGATTGAAAATTCAAACAAAGATGTAACACGCGTACTTGAAATCAGTTTTGAATCCAAACGGACACCGCATCCATCTTACGAGCAAAGCAAACAGTTGACTAAATTCTGAAGGATATCTCGTATTTACTCTGAGCTCCTGAGCAAATCCGTGGCATTTCTCAAAAATGTTCCTGTTACAGATAATTTTAGAAGCTCAAAGATGTCTAGTATGTATAATAATAGCCCAGGCCATTTATTTCGCAATTTTGTAACCTTATCATTTTTATAATTAAAAACCATTTGCGACAAAAGCATTGTAAAATATTTTTTAATAATATTCGCAAGAGGCACTTAAAATATTGAACAATGACTACAAAAACTTGTTTTAATACAGTTTTCTTTTTTACTCTTCCTGATAATCCAGTAAATCGATATAGTATCACGCTGAGAGCCAATCAAATTTACTAACAAACAAATAATAAGTAGTTCAGTCTTCCGGTAGATACCCCGTTTGTCTGTTTCCTACCCCTTCATAAATATTTTATGTAAAACTTGAAACTTGTATTAAAGTTAATTTAGTAATCTAATATATTACAGCTACATTTTGTTTTATACCTTTTGTGCTGGAAAAACAAAATCAAAATTAAATTTAGACTACGGCAATAATCTAACACACTTATCATTGTGAAACTACGTTTCCATTTTTAAGTCAAGACGTTTAATAAATGTGCGCATCTCGGTCCCATTGCACAACACATCAGTTTAACTGTCACTTGGCGCAACTCAGACTCAAAACAATTCTAAAATGAAATATTTTTAGAGCCATTAGCCTGAAAGCCTTCCATCTGACGCCAGACTGGAGATATCTTTTATTTAGCTACCGAATGTACCTAGCTATTCTGGGCAAGGAAACGTGTAAGGTATAGAATCGGTAAAAGTCTGGCTAACGTTAGGTATGGCAATAAAATTGATACTTTATTGCTTGTAAACCGGATAGAAACCTTCGTGGTCTGATATAAAATGACTGCTCAAAATTTTTATTTGACTCGCTTCCACGTTGTGTAGCAATTGTAAGACATATTTTTTTTAAAGTAATTAAAACTGACTAAAACCGTAATTTCCTCTATAATTGAGATATTGGCTGTTTCTTAGGCTCTTTATATTTTAAAACCTCCCCTGAGCGAATTAAATAAAATATTGAGTATGTACAATAGTCAAGCAGTTCTCTAGTTTTAGTTCCTCAAACTCTAACAGATATTCAAACATAGATACTTATACAGGCAATAAAAAACTGCTGAAGCTCTAGTCGTGAAATTCAGTTTTTCACACATCCCACAGGAACCATGTATTTTCCGGTATAAAACGTAGTCTATATGTTGCTCTATAACCTCCTCTATCTTAAAAGTCCTGTTAAAATCAGTCCAGCCGTTCCAAAGTCGGACCCAGATAAACAGAAAGACACAAGAATTTTAAAAAGGTGATTTGTGGTTTCTTGTAAATAACTATACCAAAAAAGCCACAGACAGATACTTAAATTTTATTTATATGTATGCATTGATATTTACTTACGGATTCGTCTTAATAGTAAATACATTTTATTTTACGATATAACAAGCTTCGTTGATGACTCTTCAACTTGCCATAATAAATCACCGTTAAAACTTGTGTAACTTTAAATTAAAAGTGGCACCCCTGACTTATTACGGTACTCAAAGGCCGAATTCATTCTTCAACCAATTTTCCAACGATGAAAATTAGACTGTCCAAAACGACAGGCGTGAATGCAAATCCGGTTGAAGTAATAAAACGACACTAATTAAAATGGCGGAAGAAAAAATTTGAAGAAATTGGCTAATTTAGGTAATTTAGGTGTTAGGGACAAAGGATCCTAATATAATTATTTTACATAAAAATTAAAAATCGAGGTGTGACTATGTCGTTCGATTTATATTTTAACTAGCAGACGCCCCGCGGTTTACCCGTGTAGTTCCCGTTTTCGTTTATACGGGGATAAAATATAGCCTATATCAATCACAGATAACGTGGCTTTCTAATGGTAATATAATTTTCTAAATCTGTTCATTGGATCCAGAGATTACTTAACTCAATTTTTTTTAAACTTTCCGAATAAGGAATTGTAACTTTCACAATTTTTTGCAAGCGAAGCTTAATTTTTTCCATAAACATCTAAGTAGTTATCATATTTCTGCCAATAAAAATGCTAAAAATCTTGGCATAAAATCACAACTTGTGAATCAGAGTGAACACTTTAGTGTTCCTCGGGCTAAATAGTGCAGTTTTAACTGCATAGATTTAACTGTACAGTTGAACTTTTCAGTTAAACTGTACAGTTTTTTAACTGTACTTGAACTTTTTTTCTAATTATTTTGATTAATATTTCGATTACATATAACTGTACAGTTAAAATTGCACTGTTAAAACTGTACTGTTAAAACTCTACAGTTAAAGTCTTGTGAATCAGAGTGAACACTTTAGTGTTGCTCATGCTAAATAGTGCAGTTTCAACTGTACAGATTTAACTGTACAGTTGAACTATTCAGTTAAACTGTACAGTTTTTTAACTGTACTTATACTTACAGGTTTTCTAATTATTTTGATTGCTATTTCGATTACATATAACTGTACAGTTAAAACGGCACAGTTAAAACTGTACAGTTAAAACTGCACAGAGCGTCTGTAGCGCTTGTATGTGTTGAGATGGCATGTAAAACTTTTATACTCTCGCTATCAAGATTATTAAATACGTACTTACATTAAACAAATACAACCTATCTTTAAGAGAGAAAACAAATCAACTAGCAACATAAATATAGAAGTAACTATACCAACGGGACGTTAAGTCAGTCAGTAACTGAATTACAAAACACTATCTACAGCTAGATGGATGTTGCGCGAGTCGTGTAGCCGTTTACAATTCCATCTGCAAATCACAAGCAGACGATTTGCGAAGGCTAATTAGGCACTTCGCGCCGAAATAACCGGCGCCATTAAAAATTCAGTCGCAAAGTGCAGTTCCCTGTCGCTGCAGTCTGACTCTCGGCTCTCGGATGCATTTAACCCGTCGCAACTGGACAGCCCGCCGCGATACTTTATCGTTCCTCAAATAGTCCAATCAAATAAACTTAGGCCTAGAGTTCACTGTTAGTTTCTCTAGGCTACTTATACGTTTGTATGTGTAGCCTATAAGGGCCGTGATAGTGGATATGACCTCTGCCTCTGATTCCGGGCATGCACCTCCAACTTTTCAGTTGTATGCATTTTAAGAAATTAAATATCACGTGTCTCAAACGGTGAAGGAAAACGTGAGAAAACCTGCATACCAGAGAATTTTCTTAATTCTCTGCGTGTGTGAAGCCTGCCAATCCGTATTGGGCCAGCGTGGTGGACTATTGGCCTAATCCCAAAATAATCGATCTGAGAGGAGACTCGAGCTCAGCAGTGAGCCGAATATGGGTTGATAACGAATGTGTAGCCTAGATAAAGTGTATTGTATAACTGTATATCCCATCAAACTGCCTTATAAGTCCCGTGGTTAGTTGGTTCGGCTAGGTCCAGGGTTCGAATTCCGGGACAGGCCAACAAAAAAAATGCGTTAACGGGATTTTTTTAACAAGAAAAATCTTAATAGCAACGAACACTGAGAATGAGGGAATAGAGAGTGCACCTGTGCTTGCACACACTTGTGCACTATAATATATTCTGTGTACATGGTTAATCACAAAAATGAGATTGGCCGCCTTGGGCGAAAAAATTCGGTCGGCAATTAATGGCAAAGACGAATCACCCTTCATCTTTGCAATACCAAAGATACCAATTACAATACAAAATACGTAATGTGTTGTAAATTATACCTAATGTTTTAGAATTTAAACCATGGTGATACAACGTCAGAGTATGCCCGACTAGTTTCGAACCCATACGGGGCCCTTAGTCATGAGCTGGCTATTGCAACGCGGCACGATACAAACTGATCAGATTGGATCGTGCCGCGTTTGCGTGAGTTTTAGCCGTGTTTCATAATCAATTAAAACACCACTCTCTTTACATCGATGGTTAAAAACGAAGAACATACCAAAAATACAAAGTACATACATTTTGTTTTGTAAGCTCTTTGACTATGGCGGCTAAACTGAAAATAGCGACCTATAAATGTGAAAATTGATTTTGACATCGTGCTTTATTCGAACCCTAACCAGGTAGAAGCTTTTGTATAATGCAAAAGATATTTCCGGATTTAGCGATCAGACTACTCTGAAAATAAAATAACATTTCAAATTAATATCTATCTCGGACGGGAAGAGAGCAATTTGCGGAATTAAAAGAGAAGAATAAATACGAATTTCATAGTGAATTAAACGGTACTTTGTAGGGTCTAATTATACGCAGGGCTGGCTTTTCTATATTCTATATCAATACTTATATTGCAAAAAATCCTTTTAACAAAGTGCTATGCCAAATGGGCTACTATAGTTTATTTTGTTTTTGCCTTTAAGCCGATCAATAGAAAGGACATGAATCAATAGAAGTATGATGTTATTTTTCGCTTTTTAAAGTAATGCATCTTAGTAGTAGATTAAATTTTTTCCTCGAATTTAGAACAAGAAAATCATTTTCAAATTTCTTTAATAAAAGGCGAAGTAGTACGGTACAATTAAAAAAAAAACACATAGGTACGCGTCGATTGAGAAACTCCTCCTTTTATGACGACGGTTAAAAAGGTTAGATTTGATGTTTCTTGGTAAGGAATACAACTACTGGACTGAATTAAAAATTCTCTCACCAGTGGAAAGCCACTTTATCAGAGAGTAACATAGGCTATATTTTATCCCCGTATTCCCACAAAAATGATAACTCCACGGGTGAAACCGCAGGGTGTCTGCTAGTCTTATTATAAAGATCTCGTTCTAGCCATATTAGAGTACATTGTTAAAGTGACAATATGTCTAGTTGTAAATGGAATAACCCCTATTTATTCAAGAAAAACCCCAAATTGTCCAGTTTGCACTCGCGAAAGCTTATATTAAATTAAAATGCTAATAATTTAACTATAGGTTATACATTTACCTAGGCATTATAGACCTGTTTTCCTTACAGAATTAAGTAATGATCACTCCAAGCAACGAAGCAATGTAGTGTCTTTTAGCTCTAAATTCCTCAAGAGTGAGACCTGTGCTGAAATGGTAAAACGAAAATGACATGAAGAATGCAAAAAACTAATCATGGTTTAACTAACTCAGTCTTACCTACCGTCCCTGCACCAAAGTTGTACCAATATATCTACCAATATACAAATATTCAGTGTATTCTCTACTCTATTCTTTGTCGAACTTGAATTTCTCTTTTGTTCAAATTAACCGATTAATTCCAACTCGAAGATACTCCAAATTAAAAGTGACACTCAACTTATTACGGTTCACAAAAAAGCCAAATTAATTTTGGTAGTTACTAATTCGAAGACTAAATTAGGCTCTCCTCACCCACCTCAATGTAAATCCGATTAGAGTAATGAAAAGAAACGAGCAGAGTTCTAAAATGTTCGAAGAGAAATTGAGAAAATTATAATAAATATTTCTTAAACTTATCTTTTCGGCAGACTTAACACGTAGAAAACACAGAAAATTCTCTGGTATACATGGTCACCTCACGATGTTTTACCTTCACCGTTTGAGACACGTGATATTTAATTTCTTCAAATGCACATAACTGAAAAATTGGAGGTGCATGCCCCATACCGGAAGCGATCCTATGCCCTCTGAATCGAAGGCAGAGATCGCATCCACTGGGCTATCACGTCACCTGTTTTCGTATATTGTGAGATTCTCCCACGACTCACGCATAGTTCTCGTATTTCTCACGTGTAATCGCCCGTAATGACGGAAAGACTTACCGTATATATAAATATTTTAATTAATAGTACTAACTACAACAAAATTTACGACAAAACATATTCTGCTCTTTGTACAAACAATATTACAGACTTTAAACATAGTTAATTATTGGTAATGTATACTTAGTCTTGATCTATTCATTTTGTGATATAGGGAAGTGAGGAAGTCGTCGAGTTTTAACACTTTTATTATTTTTCTAAGTTATTGGATTATAATCGTATTTAAACAATGTGTTCTTTTCATTTGTCGATCCATGAGTTAAGTGATGTTTGACACTTAAAACTGATGGACCGATTTTCAAGCGGTTTTCGGAGCTTGTGGAGAATTGAGGATTTATATAGTCTGATGAGTCTAATTCTATAGTACCGTATCGGACTTAAGGAAATAGAGTTTGGAAAAAGTATCCAATTACATAGATAAAGTCGTGGGCATCCACTAGATTAATGAGATAATTACGCACTTGAGGAGATTTTCCGACGTGATAACATTTTGCCCTTTAAATATTTAATTTGATATGTTTAATTCTAATACGTTAGTGTTGTCTATAGGATGATGGTCGTACCTCTGTTTCTTTTAGCTTTCAGTTTTGCCCAAGGCAATCTCAATGAGGGTCCTTTAGTGCATACGAACCTGGGTCCTATTCGTGGACTGCAAGCAAACGATGGTGACTATTCCATGTTCATGGGGATACCATTTGGAAAAATTCAAGAGGATAATCCATTTGGAGTAAGAATTTCATTACATTTCATTGGAGCTCTTGAGCCAATATTTATTTGAAGACTAAAATCCTAATTACATACGATCTACACCAATCTGTTTAATGGACGAAAAGTTAGTTGTTTTTATATCAATTGTTAAACAAGTTATTGCAAATAGGTTGCCTAAAAATTTCTGCCAGCGTTTGACTTGCGTAGAACGTAGTTTGGCCAGTAATAATATTTTTTTACTATTTATTTAATGCTAACTAATCAAAATCGCGAACGTCATCCGGTGCATACGACAACCAAGCATTATCTATGCGACAAATCCTTCGTAGATATTTATAATGTAGTAGGTAGATGACATTGCCCGGTTAACATTGTGATTTTTGTTAACAATGAGCTACGGTGGTTATTTAATTTGATGTTTATTTTAAAAGCTTGTTTAAAAAAAACCAAGTAGTGAATTAGACAGCTGAAGTTGAACATAATTATGATATAATAGTAGATTGTTATACAAGGGGCTAAAAAGACCCATTATATAAGAGGTATTTTTAGGGCCCGAGACGAAGGCGAGGGCCGCCTAAATAGAAACCGAGTTTATAATGGGTTTAGCCCCACGTGTTACACTCTGCTTTTCACTACGATTGCGAGAAAATAAAATAGTTTAGTACAATATTCAATGATTTATTTTAATTGAAAATTAAATGTACAAAGTCTACAATTTTGGATATTAAGGGAGATGCTTTTACCCGGTAACATAATTTCCGACTACTGTAAGTATGTGTGGTAAACGTGGGAGATAATAGTTTGAAAAACTCCTTTCGTAAGTGAATCCATTCGTTGTTTTCTTCACTTATTAAATTTTTCGTAGGTATTCGTAGGTATCGTAGGTAAGTATTTAAGTAAATGCGTCTCGACGTTAATGGTAACAGATTGAAAATTTCATCCATCTTCAAATTAGGATCACCATTCTCACTAGATAAAGACAACAATAACAATTATTGTTGAAAAATATGTAAGTTACGCTCACAAATTTACAATGAAATTCACGCCAAATTTTTTTTTAATTTTATTTTTTCACATGAGAAAAAGGCAAAGGTATTACACCGTAAAGGATGTCCCATGTCTTTAAATCTCGCTCTATTCGCAACTCAATAAAAATTAAATAAAAAAATAAATGCATTTCACAGACAAGAACGCTGCATTTCATTCCAATTTAAAGTTTTTTATTTATTTTTCAAAACAATCAGTGCCTTACCTATAATGATTCTATTTTCGAATAAAACCTTCTCCGTTTTATAGTAGGCTAGTACTTGGCTAGTACTCGTAACAGACGAGAATTAAAAAAACAAAATTACTTTAGCCCCTAGAGGCTAATATGCTTGTTTAGCCCCGCTGTGGAGTGGTGATATGACAGTGTTTTTGAGCAAGAGTAGTGAAAAATATTTTTCATCTAATATACAGGCGGGTGAAGGTAGTTTCTAATTCTGATCATTATTCATTTTTCATGTACGTATCCTACTAATTAAGGTTTTTACTAAAGTCTTTAAGTTAATTTTATTTTTCAGCCTTCCCTCCCTTACCCTAAATTTGAGCAAGTCTTCAACGCGTACGACGACTCCGCAGTTTGTCCTCAAAGAGAAGAATTTAATTTGACAATTACAGGAACACTCGATTGCCTTAATTTAAATATCTATGCGCCAAACAAAGCTTCTCCCCAAAACAAAGTTCCCGTTTTAGCTTTAATATACGGTGGAGGTTTCAATGTCGGATTTGCGGGAAGATTCCTTTACGGTCCTAAATTTTTGGTCAGACACGATATTATTTTGGTCACTATAAACTATAGACTTGGTCCTTATGGATTTATGTGCCTAGACACTCCTGAAGTTCCCGGAAACCAAGGATTGAAAGATCAATTATTGGCATTACGCTGGGTCAAGAATAACATTGCTGCGTTTGGGGGCGACGCAGACAAGATAACCTTAATGGGAACGAGTGCTGGCAGTGTCTCAGTTGAATTACACCTCATGTCGGGACAGGAGAAATTGTACAACCAAATTATAACACAAAGTACCTCCGCATTGAGTCCATTAGCTGAACCGTTTTCTGATAAAGCAGCACCTCTAAAAATCGCTGATAAATTGGGCTATAAAACAAACAATATATCTGATGCATTGGAATTTTTAGCAAAAAGAGATCCTAAAGTGATTATAGCAACTTCGATTGATTTATCGTTGATATTTGTAACGTGTGTTGAAAAAACATTTGATGGTGTAGAGAGCATAACAACAGTACATCCCTTACAAGCTGATATCAAAGATGTTAAAAACATGAAAGTTTTAGCAGGTTTTAATAATAAAGAACAGTTGGTGCAATCCGCAACGAGACCTGCGGATACGTTTAGAGATTTAAATGTTTTTAAATTTTTGGCGCTGGGGTTTGATGTCGACGAAAATTTTCAGGTGATGGAAGATATTGTACGCCGCTTTTATGTAGGTAAGAGAAAAGAGTATTACGTAATTACTTACGTAATAAGTATTGTATTAGTAAGTAAGTCATCGCAAATGTATTGTTTTATAGATATTTTACCCTTTTACTAGATACTCGTACCTATATCGAAGGAATTCTTAATGCTTCGTTGAACTTTAGACGTACCATCCTATTCTTAACAAAGGGCAATAAAAAATATACTAATGTTCTTTTGTATAAAATAAACAATAAAAAAGGAATACGCGGAAATCCGCAATCATTTATTATTATGGCAGATACAGGGACGCCGTGGTGGAAGAATTAATATAGACATATTAGAATATTTTTAAAATCGGTTTATTGAAAGCTAAAATAAAAAAATGTAAATAAAATTTAAGTTTATGTCTGTTATTTGTGCTTAAAGTTATATACAAATCACGACACACAATCGAGCTTTTTTAAAATTTTTGCCTGTTTGTCCGGAATAGTCTCTAGAAAGGCTGAACCGATTTAAACGGGACTCTACTGGTAGATAGATGAGGTTATTGAGCAACATTAACTCATAAGCTACTTTTTATACCGAAAGTTAACGAAGTTGTATAAATGAATTTTTCTACTTAAAGGTGATGAAGAAATGACAGAATCATTACGGTGGAATATAATGGAGTTTGAATCAGATTGGCTGTTTAATTACCCTATGCAGTGGTCTATAAGGAACTATCTTGAACAGGGAGCTCAACAGGTTTATCAATACATGTTCTCTTATAGCGGAGGAAGGAATTTCGTCAAAAACCAAAACAATGTCACAGAAATAGGTGCTTCACATGGTGATGAACTCGGTTATCTATTCGATATGTCGTTTTATAAGACGCATTCTGAGGAAGATCAGAGAATAATCGATCAGATTACCACACTTTGGGCAAACTTTGTTAAATACGGGTAAGCAAGACTACCATACATTATCATACAACATTTCAGAACGAAGTCCACGTTGATTTTAATAGTAGGTAAAACTATTGGTATGATTTATCAGGGTATACAATCGAGACCCACATAGTGGTAACAACATAATGTGACAATACTCATAATCTATAGTAGTAGGGGAGCCGAAGAGGGGATTTTTGCAGTTACTCGAGCGCGGCATATAAACATAAGGGACTATACCTTGCACGTTGTTGAGTACCTCCACCAAGTATGAGCCCATAATATTGGTGGGTACATTTAGGGCAACCAAAAAAAAAACTAACTTCGGAAATACTCAACCAGCACGTCAGATTAAGAAAAGATAGGTGAATTGATAGCTAAAAGGTGTGCATTTCAAAAACCTGACGATTTGAGCGTAACGTAAAGCTATGCTATACAAAATAAAACCCTTATATTTCTGTTATCGAACCACGAGCGTGGTTAATTTTTTACTTATTATGAGTGAAATAATCTCCTGAAGAATCGCTCATGTTTTCTGACGATTTCAGTAAGCCAAAGTAATAAAAATTGTCTTTTAAGTCTGTAAATGTGTTATTTTTTCCACCGCTAAAATCGAAAAAAGTATATATCCATTTATTAATCCAATCATTTAATCTACCAAATGCAATCGGTCCTCATGACGCTTTAGTAACTGCAAATTTAACATCTCGGGCTCCCCTACTATAGGTACTAATATTATAGTGAGGTTGTAGGGGGTGATCTCTGGATCTACTAAACCGATTTTGAATATTCTTTTACTATACTAAAGCTATGCTATTTGTGAGTGTCATAGGCTACATTTTACCCCCATATTCCCACGGAAATGGGAACTACGTGGGTGTAATCGCGAGGCGTCTGCTAAAATATTATAAAGAGGTAAAGTATGTGGTATTGCAGGGGTAATCTCTGGATTTACTGAACCAATTTTTAAAATTCTTTTACCACTAAAATGCCCCGTTATTTGTGAGTGTTATGGGTTATACCTTATCTCCGTATTCTAACGGGAATAGAAACTAGAGGCGGCGTCGGCTAGTGATTAATATAAGCAAAATAATTATTATTTTTGTACCTTTGCAGAGATCCAACGCCAGAGACATCGGAGTTACTTCCAATAAAATGGCCCCCAGCCACCAAAGATGTGTACTCCTATTTGGATATAGACTCTGAGCTTTCAGTTAAGAGAGCCGCCTATCACGATAGACTTAGTTTCATGCAGCTTTTTTACAAAGCCAACTGGAATCGACTTAAAGGAAACAATCAAAATATTTCAGACGTTCAATCGCATATATCAGACTTTTATAGATTCTTTAAAACTTTTCAATACTATATTTATCATATATAAATAAATATTGTTTGAAAATGGATGCAAATGGACTTCTTATTAAGTGATAGATACCTACTGGACCTTCAAATTTAATCTCATTAAGTAGTTTCTTTTAATAGCTCTTCAAGTTATAGATTTCTTAGAGATAAGCTATTAAGCTACATAGACTCTGCTCACTAGGTTTATGTGTATTTAGATAGATAATAAAATAATTATTAATTATGAGGTAAGATAATTATTAATGTTTTGATGGTTCAAGCAAGTTTGGCAGATTTTTATGATTCACTAAACTACTAAAGTTATGTATATATGTATTTATTTAGTTATTATATATATATATATATATATATATATATATATATATATATAGTATTGATATGTACTGTTATAATTTATATATTTATTTCAATTTATTTATTAGTGTTATTTTTAATGTATTTAATATTATTTACTTTTATTATTTATGTATTAAGTATAATATGTTTTCTCACTTTTTTACTGTTGTACCTATCCATTTCTTTTGTTTAAAATCTCTCCCACTGCCAAGGGTCACTGGCAGAGATCTCTTATAGAGATAAGTGTTTCCTTGTCCACTGTTTTTCTTTTTACTTTTGTGTGTTACTAATATTAGTACAAAATAAATAAAAAAATAAAGTTTGGATAAGTTGGTAAGTACTAGGTAGGTAGTTAATATTAATGGTAAACTCCTTGGCCACCTTAATGATATACCTAATTCCGATTAGAATAATGAAATGTAATAATTTATGAGATGTAAATACTACCTAATAAATGTCTCCTTAATTGAAAAAAAAGGAATTGTACTTACAATAAGGAGGCAAGGGAAATCGTTTAATGTAAATAGCATTAGTCAGCATATTTTATTGATCATAAGATAAATACGTCTACATGCGTACATATTTTGATGAGATTTTCCGATAATATGATAGTGATAGTTAAGTACCTACGTATTATCTACAATTTAATGAAGAATATGTAATTTTTGACTTATTGTGCATCGATAAAGGCAATAAGATGGTAGTGTTACTTCTATTTCTTTCCGCCCTTAGCTTTTACAATGTCCAGGGAAACGTAGGCCCTTTGGTGCAGACGAACCAGGGTCTTATTCGTGGACTGCAAGCCGATGATGGAGACTATTCTATGTTTTTGGGAATACCGTTTGGAAAAGTTCAAGAGGATAATCCATTTGGAGTAAGCATGCTTAATTCTTAATTCAGATAATACCTAATTTCTTAATCCAGATAATACCTATAATACCTAATAGGATTAGGCCATTAAGAAAATTAATTTCATATTTCACAACATGAAATTTCTCGATGGCTTGATCCTGGACCTCGCCGTAGTAGCCGAACAAACAACCACTATACCAATCCAACAGTAATAATAATTAATACTACTGTCGGAGTATAAGGGGTTTCACATCAGAAACAGTTGTTTGCAAAACACAATTATTAAATGAAAGTCTGTCAGGTCTAACAATTCCCACTAAGAATGTTACCAATAAACCCTAAATGGCAGAGAATGACCTTGAGTGGAGTCACGCACTTGTGAACGATGTGTGTAGGGTATAAGGATACTTTGACTGTTAACAAACACTTGCCTCTTCCACTCAAGTCACTCTCCCCGCCTATTCCAAGTAACCCATAAAGAATTACACAACAAGAGATGTGGACGGCTCGAGCGCCACGAGCACACTGAAGCCGTCCATACCGCAAGTCGTTGCAAAGCGTTGATAACACTACATTATTTTTCGTAGTTGATTGTTTATACTAATTTAACTATCCTACTGTTATTTATTATGTTACTCGCCGACTTTTCACACAATTTAATTTTAAAATACCTACGATGAAATAATTAGGCTTTGTGGAGATAGCTACTCGTATACTTTAAATCTTTTCAGCCTGCCCTTCCGCATCCTAAGTTCGAACAAGTCTTCAACGCGTACGACGACTCCGCAATTTGTCCTCAAAGGGAAGAATTTAATAGAACGATTACGGGAACACTCGATTGCCTTCATTTACATATTTATGTACCAAACAAAGCTTCTCCCAAAAACAAAGTCCCCGTTTTAGCCTGGATTTACGGTGGAGGTTTCAATGTTGGATTTGCGGGAAGATTCCTTTACGGACCTCAATTTTTAGTCAGACACGATATAATTTTAGTCTCCATAAACTACAGACTTGGTCCTTATGGGTTTATGTGTCTAGACACACCTGAAGTTCCAGGAAACCAGGGATTGAAAGATCAATTGTTAGCGTTACGATGGATTAAGGATAATATTGATGCGTTTGGAGGTGACGTTAATAAAATTACTATAATGGGAGAAAGCGCTGGCAGTGTCTCAGTTGAATTACACCTTATGTCGGAGCAGGAAAAATTGTTTAACCAAATTATAATGCAAAGCACCTCCGCTTTGAGTCCATTAGCTGAACCCTTTTCTGATAAAACGGCGCCTCTTAAAATCGCTGAAAAATTGGGCTATAAAACAACAGATTTATCTGATGCATTGAAATTTTTAGCAAAAATAGATCCAAAAGCTATTATAGCAGCATCTATTGATTTATCGCTGTTGTTTGTAACGTGTGTGGAAAAAAGATTTGATGGCGTAGAAAGCTTAATTTCAGTACATCCGTTACATGCCGATATACCAAAAGCGAAAAACACGAAAGTTTTAGCAGGTTTTAATAATAAAGAGCAATTGGTTCAAGCAGCAACGAGATCGGCGGATGCCTTTAAAAATTTAAATATTTTTCAACTTTTGGCAATGGGTTTTAATGTTGACGAAGATTTTCAGGTAATGGAAGATATTGTTCGCCGTTTTTACATAGGTAAGAATTCTTATCAAGTATTTACCTATACAGGAAGAAATTTTTTTAGTACCGATATTTTCATATTTTGTACATAAACAAAATTTAATGAACACGTATTTTTTCTTTTTTTTTTTAACTCAAAAATAACAAAGTTATCGTTAGCTAAAGTTATTTACGTTTAAACAGAATTTGAGGGTCACCCTATCGCTGTACTAGGTAATAGGCAACTACAAAATCAGCTGGTAGGTAGGTTAGCGAGCGCCCGCGCCGAGGGCCGTTGACCATTGTGTGTTTATTTTATTTTTGTTTCATACCTATTATTTTTATAATAATTAAAGGTCGTCACTTTTGAGCTGAAAACTGATATTCCTTTCATACTTTATTGGGCTTAGGACCATCAATAATGCCTGAAGTGCATGCGTAATAATAATAATAAAAACTATGAACTTTCGATTGAAATAATGAAATACAAACTTACAAATGATGATTATTATTACGCAAACTTTTGCATGAAAGGCGTATTTAAAAAATTGTAATTTAGCTTATTTACATTAATCAATGATATCTACTTAGTAAGTTTGTTTTTTTTAATTTGAAAATTTTAATCACTGTAATTTAACAATTGTTCGAAATGAAGTCCATTCCTTTCAAAGCACAACCGAGCACGTTTTAATAAAATTGTCATTTATTGTTTATTTAAAACACTTGTTCCTCACATTAGGCACTGCGGGGTTCAGGATTCCTAGCCTTTCTAGCCTAGGAACACTCACTCGTTCGCACATTGTGCGAGCTGCACGAAGGCGTTCATTGCTAAACAAATACACTCGCACCATTTCGTAATAGTCGCGATTTGAAAATCCCGACATAGTGACATGCACATGCGATTTATTAATTAGGTAACTTAAATGCGCACGCGACGGCTGATTGTCTGTCACTGGTCGCCCATCGGCAATTCGGTAGGCGTCCTCAGGAATTTTTCGATCCCCTCACCTCTGCCACCCCCGTCAGTCGAAGCCGAAGCGATATGCCTACGGCCGGTATTTCTTTGTCGGCGTCTTACAAAGTGCCGCCAGCAGTTGCGCAGTTTGTTTGGTAATGTGTCCATTATTTTGTTATTTCTGAGACATAAATTGAAAAAAAAATTACATAAAATGTATCGAACTGTTTGTAGATTTATGTTCTATTAATGATACTGAACCACGAAAAAAAATATCGGTACTAAAGTCCGAATCACCCTGTATAAAGAATGAGTAATAAAGTAATCAAAAAATAAATCACCAATCGAATCGTAGATATCTTCTCGTACAGTTTCTGTAATATACCTACCTATTCGTTTTTATTAAACAGGTTTAAGGCACAACTACATTATTTCTGTAGGTACTTGTCTATGCAGGCTCTTAGATTTAGTGTGTGGCCGAATTACTAAGAATGTGCACTGCTAGCATACGTACCTACATAGGTACCAATGGTGCCACAAACTTTTCAAAATTTCAAAAAACCCCACCCATGTCGTGATAACGGGTATCAATTGCCGACCGATCGCTCGCATTTTAGCGTTAAGGTAGTTTCTCACAACTACCCTCAAATTGCTGATAAAGCTACCTATACATTTTCTCCTTGTACCTACCGAATCGTAAATCTATGATTTTCTCTTTCAAAAGGTGACGAAGAAGTGACGGAATTATTACGGTGGAAGATAATGGAATTTGAATCGGATTGGTTTTTTAACTACCCGATGCAGTGGGCTGTAACAAACTACCTCGAAAAGGGGGTTCAAGAGGTTTACCAATACATGTTCTCATATAGTGGAGGAAGGAATTTCTTTAAAAACAGAAACAATGTGACTGAAGTTGGCGCGGCCCATGCTGACGAACTTGGTTATTTATTTGATCTGTCATTCTACAAGTCGCATTCCGATGAAGATCAAAGAATGATTGATCAGATCACCACACTTTGGGCAAATTTCGTTAAATACGGGTAAGCATACAGTCGAAATTTTAAGATAACTTTTTTGATAGCACTTTACATTAATCTCATCATTATCATCATCATTATTAGCCGATGGACGTCCATTGCTGGACATAGGTGACGGTGTCTACGCTGCCAAACAATCAACTGAGCTCAAGTCATCAAATACCCTCTTATTTATACCAACACTGATACCTCCCCTCTACAATAACATAAATAATGAATGTTTATACCACCTGTAATAGAGAAACAATACGTCCAATCATTACAATAACGTATTTATAGGTACGTTATTGTAATTTTTGATAAAATAATTCACGCCAAACTTCTAGTCTTTTTTTTATTATTTACAAGTTAGTCCTTGACTACAGTCTCACCTGATGGTAAGTAAATTCAGAGCGGTGCATTTTTTTATTATTTACAAGTTAGTCCTTGACTACAGTCTCACCTGATGGTAAGTAAATTCAGAGCGGTGCAATATTTAGCGCATATTGCTTAATTATAAACTAGCGGACGCCCGCGACTTCGTTCATGGAAATCGATGTAAGCTTTCACACCCTTCTATCTATTATTATTTTTAGTATTTTTTTGGAAAGTCCTTCAATGTTCGTCCAAAGGTCCAAAAAAAATTTACAAATGTAACTTGACAAATGAAGGACTTTCCATACAAATTTTCAAGTCCTGTTTCACCCCTTCTGATTTAATGCTAATTCATATGGTCACGTAGGTACATTATGCTGAGCTGGGGTTAATTTCTGGGTTATACCCATCGCAGGGTATTGTCCTGCTGTATTGGAGATATTGTGATGTGTGGCATAATTTCAAAATAAACGCATTTTTCTTTCTTTCTTTCTTTTTTAAGTCAGTCTTTTACCCTTCCAGAGATCCAACACCGGAGACATCAGATCTGATCCCAGTGAAATGGCCCCCAGTCACCAAAGATGTCTACTCTTACATGGACATAGACTCTGAACTTTCAGTCAAGAGGCGAGCCTATCACGACAGGCTTAGTTTTATGCAACTATTCTATAAAACTAACTGGAATAGACTAAAAGGAAATAGTCAGAATTAGGAGAAAGTATCGCAAATATTATTAAAATTCTCTTCTTCTAACTAAATATTAAAACTTTTATTTTGACATGTTTTCACATTCAATGAAAAAAATCAAAGAAGCTAATTCATCAGTTTTGGAAATTTTTAATACAACCCTATGAATGGGAGGGGTTAGACCAATAGTCCACCACGCTGGATGCGGATTGGCAGACTTCACATACGCAAATTAAGAAAATTCTCTGGTATGCAGGTTTCCTCGCAATGTTTTTCCTTAACCGTTTGAGACACGTGATATTTAATTTCTTAAAATGCACACATCTGAAAAGTTGGAGGTGCATGCCCCGGAACGGATTCGAACCCACACCCTCCGGAATTGGAGGCAGAGGTCATATCTATATATCACATCACATATTGTCTATACATATACAAGTATATTTTAAAATAATATTGAAACTAACTACTTAAATTGACTACATAAACCTATTGTATTAACTACTTATATATTAAAAAAGATTTTTTTGGAAGTTGATTAAAATTGTTTTTGTTCAATGTATCATAATCCGTGTACCTTATGATTATGAAGGTATTGATGGATTACGTAAGTATTTTTTGTTCAATGTATCATAATCCGTGTACCTTATGATTATGAAGGTATTGATGGATTACGTAAGTATTATAAATAAAACCTTTGTTATTGGTGAGAGAGATTAATTTATTTTATTTACTTAAAATACTAAAGTTTTAAGTTTTACAGATTTTGAAGAAACTGCTATTAGACTATTACCATTTATGGAATCACATCTGCTCGTGATATTCAACAATACATAAGTATCACAATACATAATATCATTAAATAAAATTATCCATATTCTATATGACATGCAGTATTAAGTCATTATAAATTATAAATAAATAAATAAAATCGAAAATTCACTTTACATAAAAAAGTTGATTGCACACTACCGCAAGACCATTAGGAAGAAATATTTTGTAATCCACAGCTCTTGTGGGCTCATTGCAGTGTGCAACTTAACACCATACGTAGGTAACTTTAGAGAAATTTTAAAACTACATGTACAATATGAAAATAGCTTCAACACATACAAAAATAGAGCAATTTCATGATAATATAATTTTTAATATAAATTCACAATTTTTGAATTTCTAATAGTATTACAAATACTTTCCATCCTTTAATTTAAAACAAAATTAGATGAGTTCTTTGTCATTAAGATAATTCTGAAGTTATGTTAAAAGGCGGCATTTCAAATCAGACAAATATATAATTCATTCAAATACTTTCGCAAACACATTGTATTTCTATAATATCACTAAAATATTATTTGAAACAAATTGATCAATACTATGTTATTACCCTACAACCACATTTATAGGGTATATAGTACATAATCTACGAAGATAACAAAGTTTCGAAAACCCGAGTGGAGTTATTTTAATAATAAGTTTTCATACAAGACAGCATCATACAAATGATCCATTCAACCTTATACAAATGTTAATTATTGATAGATACATACTGTTATATTGCAGTGTGCAATAACCTTATACTGTCATTTATATCAAAGTGATAATAATGTTTGACAATTATATTTTCGTACTTTAAAAATAATTTATGATATGAACGGTGATTTACAATCTTAAATGAATTGTGAACCTTATCCTTAGTGGAATATTGCTTAAAATCACTAGATCGTCATCGACTATTTTGTGAATACATAATGTGTATGTAAATTAAGCTCCTATGACTATCATTATAAGGAGTATTTATAGGATATATTTGTCAGGTAGATAATTTGTTTAGATTGATCGTCCATTCTCTGTAAATTAGTAATGTATTAAGATATATCGACATATTGACTCATGTAATATACATAGTTACATACGAGCATATGAATATAGAAGTCACAAAAAAGATTTAAGTTAAATTTTGAAAATACTGACTGTGATTGATATTTATCATTAATTTTTCACATTATTTAAGTTCTTTGTGAACAATTTTGGCATAACTGTTAGGAGTTGGTGTTTATGTTTAGATAAAAATTAATAATTTTTGATCATTTTGTCAAAAAAGGACGCCATTGCCGATTAGACACGGCTGTCTTACGTCAACACAGAGAGGGCTAAACCATTACATTTGTAAAATAAACGTCACAATAACATTCGCAAATAAAATATAAATAAACGTTCGTAATATCACGTGAAAGATATTCATCAGTCACTGTCAACATGGCGCGATATTAAATTCTGGGATGACGTCACAAATAATCTATTTAATAAATCATGATTATCAGCCTATTTTAACGGCCCACTACAGTGATTTCCTCCTTATAGGAGAGGGGATATAGAGCATATACCCACCACACTGTTTCAATACAGATGTGCGGGCTTAGGGCTCAGACTTACAAATAACAAACTAACAAACGTCAAAATTAGTGAATTACCCTGCTAGCCTTGAGTTCAACTCAATCTAACATTAAAAAAAAATGACTAAATGACATTTTTTTCTGAGACTTAATAATGAATTTGCCACGGACTCGAATAGTTACGCCGCAAGTGAAATCCAGATCAAAGATATAAGTATACTCCGCGCTACGAAACAAGTCCCGTAGACGCGGCGCTAGTCTGGCAAGTTCGTTGATAACACTCCCATGATATGCGGGCGACAGGGGGAAAGACTGCGCGGGTGTGAAATCGTGCGTGCGGGGAGGTGACGTGCTTCAGTCGTGGGTTTTTCATTCATCGCTACACGCCCCCCGCCCCGCGCGGAACATCGGAAGTGGGAAGTTGCCAAGCTATAATGACTTAATGGCGTTCGTTCTTATTTGGTAATGGAGGTCTTATTGTCATTTTTAGTTTAGACGCTGTCAGGTTTTTTGGCTGATGGGAGACTTCGGCCGTGGCTAGTTACCACCCTACCGCCAAGCGATTTAGCGTTCCGGTACGATGCCGTGTAGAAACCGAAAGGGGTGTGATTTTCATCCTCCTCCTAACAATTTAGCCCGCTTCCATCTTAGACTGCATCATCACTTACCATTAGGTGAGATTGTAGTCAAAGGCTAACTCCTAAAGAATAAAAAAAAAAGGTTTTAGCCGCAGGACTTCTTTCGTAGCGCGGAGTCTATCATGTATGCTCGTTTCAAATACCGACTTATATATACTACAATAATAATAATTTTGATTTCGGTTCTATATAAGATAGCGACCTTTATAACAAACACAATCAGTCGCATTACATTCAGGACATGACAACACATACAACCTAACTAGCATGAGTACGCAATAAGAGTTAAAACACTATTACAGCTTTATAATGATATAGCATAAGACCACAGCTCATTATAACCACTCAGCATTCAACCATCACCGCTAATAAATCATCATTATCAACCCATATTCGGCTCACTGCTGAGTACGAGTCTCCTCTCAGGGGAGGGGTTAGGCCAATAGTCCACCACGCTGGCCCAATGCGGATTGGCAGACTTTACACACGCAGAGAATTCAGACATAATGCGAATCGTGCGGTTGGTATTTTTTTTTAGGAATATCTGCCATATCTTTTTAAATATTACCTATATTAGAATAAAACAATAATCCAGAAGGAAGATATCGAATCCAGAACCCGTCAGTGTTGAATCCGTTTCCTTTACAGTTGATATTGAGCTATTGAGTCTTTAAATGTTTATGGACTCTACGCTCACTACGTAACGAGTCACGAGACGGTAATGGTTGGATGCTGGACGACTCTAATGAGCTGTGACCTTTATACTACTCATATTGCCATTATTCTGCTAATCTGTACTCTATTAAGTAATACCATAACGGTCAAACTACTGCCTTATATTTAGTTAGACGCCGCTAGTTCATTCGATAGTATGAAATTCAGCCAAGTATTTTTGTTTGCTATGATGACGTCACGAGTCATTAAAATAAACAAAAAGGCGCACGTTAATATCAATTCTAAAACAAAAATTTACTGCTAATACACTTGGCCGCATTAAAGTGATAAACTTCTTATGTGAGGGTAAAACGCTTCGTAACGTAACGCGTTACGGAGCCACTCTGTCTGGTTTCCCTTTCTTTCACGCATACGGCAGCAGGTTTAAGTTGTCACTTCTCTCAAGCGTCCCGAGACGCACATGTTTTTTTTTATGAACCTTTATGCGGTATCTAACTAAATGTAGATCCTTGGAGAAAACTATGTAAACCAAACTATATTAGGGATATATTTTAGTTACTTCACATTGAAGTCGGTGACCAGAAGTTCATTTCTCGTAGTTCTGAAGGCTTGGGGAGGATTGATGACGTGGAGGCTTTGAAGGACTTCGGCTGGGGGCTCTTGGATTCGTTGGAAAGCACTTTCACTTCAGCTTTAGGTGCCGGTCCTAGATTTTCTACAGATTCTGCTAGAGTACCTGTAAAAAATAATATTTACAAACATTAATTACATTAAATATTATTAATAGAGAATTTGCGTCGTTGGTCAAGTGATTAGCTTGGCCGTCTTTGAATTAGGTCCTAGGTTCGCACCTGTCTTAGGCTTTACTGCCTTGTGAGTAACTCACACGTAGTTCCCGTTCCCGTGAGAATACAGTGATAAAATATGCGTTTGATACTCACAAATAACGTGGCTTGCTTTTGGTAAAATAATAAATTCAAAATCGATTCTGTAGATACAGAGATTACCCTCTATAACCTCACAAACCTTGCCGTCCCATAGCAATAAGGCCGCCTTTACAAGCTGAGTTTAAATTATTAATTTTTAAAGTTTTTTTAATCATTTTCTATTTTTGTGTGTAATAAAGTATTCTTCTTCTTCTTGTTACATGAGAATTTGAAAGAAAGAAAGAAAGAAAATATATTTACCACACATCACAATTATTTAAGAATAATACCCTGCGATATGTGGCATAACCTAGAAAAAGGTCCTAACTCAGCATATTGCTATATGCTCCCCATAAACAAAGAACATACGGCGCTGATTTTCAGCTATTTCATTAAAAAAAAAAACAAAATGCAACTGACCATGCAATCTGTTTTCAATAGCATCTTCTTCAGCAAGTGTTGAAGTGGAAGCATTCATGTCCTTCTTGAACCCTAGAAGCGCCATTGTCAGCCACGAGCGACTGTTGGCGTCCTCTACAGGTTCGAACGGAGACGTGAAATACCTGTAATAAAGAAAAAATAATGAATAATTAAAAATATACCCAGGTCTGGCTGCTGGTAGGCTTCAGCTTTCAGCCTACCGGCAAAGACATACCGCCAAGCGATACAGCGTTCCAGTACGATGTCGTGTAGAAAGGGAATAAGGGGTGTGGATTTTCATCCTCCTCCTAACAAGTTAGCCCGCTTCCATCTAAGACTACATCATCACTTTACCATTAGGTGAGATCTGTAGTCAAGGGCTAACTTGTAAAGAATAAAATTTAAGATTGTACCATCGCTTACCGTCAGGTGAGATTGTAATCAAGGGCTAACTTAAACTTGAAAAATAAAAAAAAATAAAAGCCAGGACCTTGTCATAGAAAGCTACCTAAGATAACCATGTGACAAACAATGTAGTCAGAAGTAAGTGTTAAAAGAATATGTATTATTACATGAACAGTTTAATATATCTTACGATATATTAAACTCAACTAGTCTGGCTTCTTGGCTATACGTTACAAGTATAGACGCATTAAGAGTGCAATATGCAATTTGGTGGTTACAAATGGTTCTGGATCTCAGATTCTGGAAAAGTTAGAAGCCTAATATTTGGGTAAATGATATTTCAAAGTGTTAGCTTCGTTATGTCTATACAAAATACACAATTTGTAAAACTTTTTTCGATAGTTTATTTTTTTGAAAAATACATGTTTTGCTCACACTTTGCTTTCAATCTCAGGAAAAGCAAACTTATTTTCTTAAATTTTTGTTTTGTATAGAAAATTAGGTATATATCTTGAACATGGCCATTTTGTTTTTCGTTATGTTGTTTAATTTACTTGCAATTAGGTAAAAATGGTTTTGGCGCTCACGTCATAAAATTTGCGTCGCGCGTCAATTGCTCCGTACTTTTCACTCACGTGAAAGGCATAATTCGGCGTCTCGTTTGCGCTTCGAATTTTATCCATATCGTACCGACGCGCTGCGCGCTCTTAAAAGAGTATTGTGTTGATGACTCAGACCAATTATTGTATAGGACCTGCCTCGCTAGACGTTACTTTTCTGTCAAAGTATATGATCAACGATCTAATGCGATTATAAAAACTGTCTCTATAGAATCAATGTTAAATAGTTGTAATCGTGTTCGTCGGTTAAAGAGGTCCGTAAAGATACCTTTTTGTGTAATTGAATTGTGTAAAAAACGGGCAAAAGCTTCTACTTTAGTATAAGATATATACCAAATCTAAGCTCATTTTCCTCAGAAAATGACAGACAATTTTGTTCGTGACTATGAGTGCGATACAGGTCCTTCTATAATTGGTCTTGGTTGATGATGATGATAATTTAAATACTTCATAAAAATCACTAACCGATTGTAATTCATCTTCCTACGCGACGTAGGGCTGGTGGGCGGCGAGTGCGCGGGCGTGGCGGGCAGACTCTTGCTGCCGCGCCTGGCGAACGGAGGCCTGGGCGGGGGCTCCAACGAGTCCTCGGACGGTGTTGCCACTGCGAAGCCACGCGGCGACCGGGTGGACGATATCATCTGACTTGCCACCTGAAAAAAAGATTTCATACATGTATATGTGGCCTCCGTGACGCAGTGGTTCTTCTTCTTTGTCGTTACACTCTTGACAGAGTGGTCGTGGTCGTCATTTGGGTGCGGTGGCAAGCCTCACTATCCGACGCCATTCTTCCCGTAGTGTGGCTGTCCTAGAACATTTGTGGAGCGATCCATGGAGAGCTGTTTTTACTTGGTCAGTCCAGCGCATTGGTGACCTGCTACGTGCTCTTGTGCCCTCTACCTTTCCTTGCACCACAAGTCTCTCTATGGACGTGTCATCTTTTCTTGTAATATGCCCAAAGAAAGTAAGTATGCGACATTGGACTATGGAAGAAAGACGCTGTTTGATGCCCAGTTCTTGGAGGATTGAAATGTTGGATCGGAACTGTGGCGCAGTGGTATGCGCAGTGAATTTTTAACACGGAGGTTCGATCCCCGGCTTTTGATTGAAGTTTTCTTAATTAATCCAGGTCTGGCTGGTGGGAGGCTTCGGTCGTGGCTTCAATGCCGAGAGTCAATGATATAATCGAGAATAATCGAGGTTCAAAAGTGTCCTCGAGAGATCTGTCTATTGGACCAAGACAGTTGACGCGTTTGAAGATCGATCAGAGAAATATCATTATTTCTAAGCCCCGAGATCTTGAGTGAGGTCGAGAAATTCTACGGACAGTTATACACCTCTACCCAAAATCCTGTTGAGAATTTGGCCAAAGATTCTAGAGCCAAATTGACTCGACACTATACCGAAGATATCCCGGACGTCAGCCTATACGGGATTAGTATGGCTCTCAAACAACTTAAGAACTATAAGCACCAGGTGATTGTCGCTATTATGGGCCTTATTAGAAGGCTCAAAGTCACTCAGCGGGCAATGGAGCGAGCTATGTTTGGAGTTTCTCTGCGTGATCGAATCAGAAATGAGGAGATCCGCAGACGAACCAAAGTCACTGACATAGCACAGCGAGTCGCGAAGCTGAAGTGGCAATGGGCAGGCCACATAGTTCGAAGGGCGGATAGACGTTGGGGTCTCCAGGTGCTGGAACGGCGACCCCGCACCGGAGAGCGCAGTGTTGGTCGACCCTCCATTAGGTGGACCGAGGTTATCAAGCGGATTGCAGGGAGCCGGTGGATGCGGCTTGAGACCGTTGTGCTTGGAGGTCCATGCATGAGGCGTATATCCAGTAGTGGGCGTCTATCAGTTGATGAGGTAAGGTAATGTCGGACTCCCTGGCGCACTGGTATGCGCGGTGAATTTTCAAGACAGCGGTCCTGAGTTCGATTCCCGGCTGGTCCGATTGAGGTTTTCTTATTTAGTTTAGTTCTGCCCGGTTCGGCCTCTCTCGATTCGGCCCAAATTACCGAGAGGTTGAAAGGGCCATGGGTGGTGATGGGTTGCTAGGTCTGGCCGGCTTCAGCCGTGGTTAGTTACCCTACCGGCAAAGACGTACCGCCAATCAAAATTTGAGAAAATCTGAACTAAAACATATGGAAACTGCCACTACGTTAACTTTAAGTATGTTGAGTACACAGCCGAATTTACTGAACCTAGCAAAATGAAACTTGTACAATAGTTTAGTTTTAAGACAAAAAATAAAAAAAGAATTGTTTGAAATTTTATTTTATGTAAGGGAGGGAAATTAGACACAGAGAAGGAACTCGGTACGAATCTGTTTATCAAAGCTAGAAGGGTCAAGGTTTTCTACGCAATGTCGCGGGCGCCTCCTGTACATATAAATAAGTATAACCTACTTTATTGTTTTTGTTTATCTGTTTGAGTCACGCCAAAATAGAGGTCACGTATTCTAAGATTAGTGCAGATACCAGATTTAAATCAGACTATTAAAAATAGATAACAGTTTTGTGGTCACACAATATTGTGCACAAAAATAATCTCAAGGCCGCTATAGCTCCACGGTGAAAGAGTCGGACTCAACACCGTGAGGTCTTGGGTTCGATCCCCACCCGTTGGACTGTTGTCGTAACCACTCCTAACAGTTTTTCAGACTAATTACAGGAGAATAAGAACATTCATCAGTCTCACAATAAAACTTTTATACAATTCTCTAGTTCGTAGTAAACTGGAAACTAGCGCCTGTATTTGGAATCCCTATGAATGCACCTATTCGTTAGTATTGGAGAAAGTTCAAAAAGCTTTCCTTAGATATTTGTACAAGCGTCTCCAAGGTTATTATCCCTTTCTGTACCCCACAAAGTTCCTATTGGGTCACTTAGGTTATAACTCGTTGGAGACGCGGCGAGCTTACGATCAATTAATTACTATATGCAAAGTTTTTAGGGGCAGAATAGACTGTCCGGAGCTTCTTAATGACTTGTGTCGAATATTTGCTCCTAAAAACAACCTGAATCCTCGCCGCCGAAAATTGATGGTCGTTCCTTTTTCTCGGACAGTATCACGCGCCAATTCCCCAGTACCACGCACACTAACCGCATTAAGTGGCCTGTTGTCGGAGTATCCTGACTGTGACATTTTTGCAGATAATTGGGCCAAATTGTGCAAGGATATCTTGCAATTTTGCGAGAGGATTTAAATATATTTTTTTATTTGATAATTATTGTAATTGTTATTTTAGTTAAGATAGTCAATAAGCTTTCTGTACATCAGTTTTTATGTTTAATTTTTCTTATTTTTCTCTATTTTTACTGTGGTGTTTTGTTCTTTTTAATTTTTATGTACATTTCTTTTAATTAGTGTAACTGGATTTATCCGTGCTAATTAATAATAAATAAATAATAAAAAAAAATAATAAATAATTCATCATTTTTAAAATATATGGAAAATATTCTAGAAAAAAGTTAGTATTTTTAAGTTACAGTTTATCTTAATTTCTCCTACCTTCTAATAAAACCATCACTAACTTTTCATTAACTTTCACTGACTACCTTTAGATATAGCCTGAATTTTCCTTCTTTCCCTGAGTTTTCAAAATATCGTCACCCTAATAGTAAATAACTTTCTATCTTACCTTGGCCTCATTTTAAAGAGATCTGACATCCTCACTTTCTATTAACGTTTAAACATGGCAACCTGATCCACAAGTTAAATAAACAATATGACTTAGCGCAAAATAACATCTCTGTTAGCTAAACAACGGTTACCTAAGTGAATGTATCTGATTCACTGGCTGATTGTATCGCGGATCTGAAGCAGAACAATGATCTCGGAAGAGCCTTGAATAGGAACCTTTATGGCGAGTTATTGCAAGCTAGTAATTCAGACTGACTGGCAAATTGATACGATCCACTGTTCGCAACCGTAACTTGATAGGGAATAGGCTAGTTGACAGTTGTTAGTTAGTTATTATCGTTCTACTAAGGTTCTACTAGATTGAATTTATTTTTTTGTAACGTGATAACATAACAATTTTAGTTTTTAAATATGTTTTTGACAATACGAGCCAAAACGCCTGTCGGCCATGATGGTCTATATTTCAACTATTTCATGACATCACTATAATAAATCCTTTACAAACGAAACGTTTAACAAAAAATATTAGTTTGACATTAAGTAACATTGTGACGTCACAAAATTTGAAAAATACATGATTTTTAAATTAAATTTTATAAGAAATCCGTAACTTATATTAATTAAAATTGATATATTTCGGTCTACTACCTACTGTCCGTTATTGTTGCGAAAATTCGTAAAATGGGTTGTCATAGACTCCGCCGAATTTTATGCTGACTTTTAGCCGAAACTAAAATTGAGGCTAAATGAAATGAAAACCTTACCGAAACTTTTAGTGAAAAAAAAATTAACATTATTCACTTACGGTAATGTGACATGTAAAACAAAACAGTGCAAATAATTACACAAGCCTACATGGCAAACATCAATAACATTTATGACTGAGTTAATTCATACTTCGCATATAAAAACCGTTAGTTAGGATGATTTGCTAATTATTTCGTGGTTACGGCGTTGACAAAAATTTCAAGTATCAGTGCAATTGAGTCATTCACTAACTAGGTATCCATAAATCTGTAGAGAGGTAATTCTGTACAAGAAATATATTTCAAAAATATCTATCAGGGGGTGATTAGTGATCGATACTGATGCCAAAAATGCAATCAGTTAAATTTTTGTCCGTCTGTCTGTCTGTCTGTCTGTCTGTATGTTCGTTATAGAAACAAAAACTACTCGACGGATTTTAACGAAACTAGGTACAATTATTCTTCATATTCCTGGGCAGGTTATAGTATACTTTTCATCACGCTACGATCAATAGGAGCAGAGCAGTGAAGGGAAATGTTGGGAAAACGGGAGAATTTACTCCATTTTTTAAGCTTCCATCGCGTGGTAGGGTAGGGGTATGGTAGGAATAGGGTAGGGGTAGAGTAGGGGTAGGGTAGGGTAGCTGTAGAGTGGGAGTAGGGTAGGGTAGTAGTAAGGTTTCACGCGGACGAAGTCGCAGGCGTCCGCTAGTATAAAATAAAATTGGAGTGCGAGTTTGTAATTTTAAATACACAGTTTTTCAATAAATGAATATCATGAAAGTATATTACCGGTATGTACTTATTTCAAAAAACGCATTTTAAAATTGTTGTCTGTCTTTGTCTGTCGATAAGTTGGCTAATCTCTAAAACTACGTTATTGGAATATGATGAATCTCTAACTTAATAACTGGCAGATAGTTCATGGTATAGATAGTTAGTTAGTTAGGCAAATTTATATTATGATATTCCGACAGAAATTGGATATACACAGATAAACTCGCAGGGAATAGGTTTTACATTTTACATTGCAGCGTGATTATTAATAAAAATATTGCATAGTATATCGACTACAGAAAACTATTAAATGTCAAACGATAGTGGCTATCATTTCCTAAAAGCAACCGAGGTAGTGAATACAGATTCAGGTGTTACCTTGACGACCGAACTGCCGCACGCCGCTCCTTCGCCCTTGAATCCATCGTCGGTGCCAGCTGGTTTCGGTTTTAGATTGATGGATTTTACTGCAAAAAAAAAATGTTCCTCATTAATATCTACTTGGTGTTCACCACATACCTGAAACCTGCATACCTGAGATTTTTTAATTCTCTACCTGTGTGAAGTCTGCCAATCCGCATTGGACCAGCGTGGCGAACTAAGGCCTAACCCCTCTCATTCTGAGAAGAGACTCGTGCTCACAAAATGTGAGCACGACCGTGAGCCGAATATAGGTTAATAATGATGATAATAGATAGTAACCCTAGCAAAAAGAATGAAGTTTTTTCTAAAATAAAACATCTAAACAAATTAGGTTCTAGATTTAAGTTTTTTCTAAAATAAAACATCTAAACAAATTAGGTTCTAGATTTAATTTCTGAGACAATACCAACTAATATTATAAATGAGAATTTGAGTCTTTATTTCTTCCTTTCTCTTAGGCTTTCACGCCTAAACCATATAGACTATAAACTAGTCATTATTACGAACAAAGACTTCACCATCACGTAAACATCGAGGCAATCCAGCTACTCGAAGTTTCGAAATTCGAACACAGTGAGAAGACTTAAACGGACCATATATAATAATAAGTTTAGGTTAAAGTAAAATTACTAATTAGTCACATAAGATTACTATCTGTAATCTTATGAAGTACCAAATTAGTACTTTACAACAGAAAAAAAAAATTATAAAGTAACATACTCGTAAACTGTGTTTTATTATCCGCGCATTCCTACTAGAAAGGGATTTACACTGGTGAAATCGCATAAATCGAAAGTCAAATTAAGTAGTTAAATAAATAACATAAATGCACGTAAACTAGTTTTGTCTTAAGTTTTTATTTTAATTCTCATGTTTAAAAAGTGAATTATCAAATATTATTGTGTATATTTTAAACAAATTGACTCAGGAAATATGATAAATATTGAATCGTAGTTATTTACATCTTTTTTGCCGAGTTTCAACATCGATCAGCTGTGCCGTGGTCGGGCGCTTGTGTTGACATTTGTGTTTAGTGTTTCAAAATCATTTTTAATAGTTATGAGAGACTTATTTATATATTATAATGAGTAAATTGGCTAGTGAATGTTCCGCTTGTAAGTCATTAGTGCTCGTAACGCAAAAGCGCATTAAATGTACAAAATGTCTCGTTATGTATCATTGGGAATGTGTCACCTCCGACTCAAACCAGCCGTCTCGAGTAAACTGGGTCTGTCCTGATTGTGTTGCCGCTGCTCGTAAGGGCGGAGATAACTCTAACACCCCTGTGCGGCAGACCAGACCCGTGCTTGAGGTCGACACAGTTGTGACAGCGTCCGAGGAATGTACCCAAATGTGCAACATAAACACGAACCACAGCAGTGATGTTATTTTAATGGAAATTCGTAATCTCCGCGCCGATATGATAAGACAGTTTCAATTACAAGACAAAAAGCTTGACTCTTTCAATATTGTACTAAGTGATCTTAAAGAGAACGTTTGCGATCTCAACTCCAAACTGTCTACAATGCGATCGGAATTTGACGGCGTCGTATCGACCATTGACGTACTGCAAACGAACTCTCAACTATATGAAACTAGCCTTATCAAGCATAAAGAAAATATTAAGGAATTGGAATCATCTTTAAATGAATTAAAAACATCTTTGAATTTTATTTCTTCTCAATACGATGACATGTCGCTTGACTTTAAAAAACATATGAATACTATGTCTGAAAGTATGCGCACTTCGGACAATGTCGAACAGTTGACTGAATTGCGTTCGAAAGTAAATATGCTTGAGAATATATCCAGAAGTCATAATATAGAAATACAATGTGTTCCGGAGAGTAAAAATGAAAATATTCTTGCCTTAGTAAGGAATCTGTATAGCAAGCTTTCATTACCGTTTTCAGAGGAAACTGTTTCTTTTTGCAGTCGTGTTCCTAAAATGAACAGTAAATCGGCTCGACCTCGCAACATAATTGTCACGTTACCGAATTCTAGACACCGTGACCATGTCATATCTGCTGCTCACCGGTACAACAAACTACACCACAGCGACATGCTTAACTCACTGGACCTAGGAGTGAATGGTGAAAAAAGAAATGTTTACATCGGAGAACATCTTACTCACGACTGTAAATATGTTTTTAGTGCTGCGCGTAAATTTAAAAGGGAGAAACAATACAAGTACGTGTGGGTTCGCAATGGGAAGGTGTTTCTACGTAAAAATGATAAAAGTCCCGCTCTGTATATAAAAAACATGGACTTCTTGAGTAAATTATAAATTGTAACTCAGTAGTAGTTATTATCTGTTAGTTATTAGTACTTAGTTGGTAGTTATAATTTCCTATGTTTTTTTTTTTATATTTATATACTTAAAACTTTAATTTAAAATGTTAGTGTTTTACCAAAATGTAAATAGATTTCGTAGCAAATTAAATGATTTTTACCTTAACTTGTTAAATTGTAATTATGATGTTATCTGTTTAACTGAAACTAATTTAGATAGTTCGATTGACAATGCTGAATTTGTAGACAATCGTTACACAATTTTTAGGTGTGACAGAGTTGGTTCTAACAGTCATAAACAATCTGGGGGTGGAGTTTTAGTCGCGATTAAAAAGGAGATTCCGTCTCATAGACTTTTTTATTTAGAAAGTGATTCTGAATGTATCTGGTTATCTTTAGACTTAGGGAAAAAAATTACTTTATGTTTAGTTTACCTCCCTCCGGATATATCTATCGATAGACTGCAGAGATATTATGATAAAACCAGTGATTATGTTTCTACACATACCGGAAATCTCATTATATTGGGCGATTTTAATACACCTTCTATGGATTGGATTGGCGATGCGACGAAAGCAGTGACTCCTAATTGTACATCTTATGATCTCAAGTCTCGGCTATTGATTCAGTTAATGTCTCTCAGTGGATTGAGTCAGTATAATTATATAAATAATTCTAAAAACAGAATCTTAGATCTGTTTCTTACTAATATCTCAGACGTCAAACTGTTACCAGCCAATGCATTATGCAAAGAAGACATACATCATCCTTCTTTTGAAATCACTATTAAGTTTTGCGCTACTAATTTTCTTAAAAATAACAAAAGCAATCCGGTTTTTAATTTCAATAAGTGTGATTTTGATTCTATTATAAATAATTTAAATAATTTAAAATGGGAAACCCTTTTATCATCCGATAATGTTAATGACTTGGTTAAAGTATTTTATGAACAGTTGATGGCCATAATAAAGAAAAATACGCCTTACAAAAAGCCAATTAATAACAAACAACCAGTATGGTTCAGCAAACCACTGATTAAGTGCCTTAAAGAAAAGCATAAAGCGCATACTAAATATAAATTGTATAATAATCCCAGAGACTATGACACATTTTCTCTCCTCAGATCTAGGGCTCAAATTTTGATTAATGAATGTTATAATGCATACACTGACAATGTTGAAATGTCCCTCATGTCTTCCAATAACAAACTTTTTTGGAATTTCACTAAAAGTAAACGTAAATGTAATACATTGCCACAGACTTTGAGTTATGATAAGCGTATTGCAACAACAGGTTTCGAAATATGTCAGCTATTTTCAGAATACTTTGCTTCGGTATATGTTGAAGATGATAATAAATCTACACCGATTTCTGACTATAGTAACAAACAAATTAATACTTTGAGCAAAATAACTCTGACAAAAATTGATGTCTTAAAAAAGATTCAATGTTTGGACTGGAACAAGGGCCCGGGACCTGACGGGATTCCATCCTCATTTATCAAAAGCTGCAGTAAGGAATTAGCACTACCTTTATCGTTAATTTTTAATAAATCTCTAAGTACTGGTTGTTTTCCTGAATCATGGAAAATTGCTAATGTGATCCCAATTTTCAAAGCTGGTACTAAAACGGAATGTTGTAATTATCGCCCAATATGCATATTAAACTGCGTCGCAAAAATTTTCGAGAGCATTGTTTATGATTATATTTATTATTTATTTAAGCCACTAATAGCAACGCAGCAGCATGGGTTTGTTAAAAATAAATCGACTGTTACTAATCTTGTGGAATATTCAAACTTTTTAATAGATTGTTTAGATAAAAAGAAACAGGTGGATGTAGTATATACTGATTTTCAAAAGGCTTTCGACAAAGTTAATCATCGTTTACTTTTCCAAAAACTTGAAAATTATGGAGTTCATGGTGATTTGCTCAGGTGGATCATATCATACGTCACTAACAGATCTCAAATTGTTGCGGTGAATGGTTTTCTTTCAAACCCGATAACTGTGCCATCCGGAGTTCCACAGGGTTCGCATCTTGGCCCTTTGCTCTTTGTAATATTTATAAATGATATTACTTCAATTGTTAAAAATAAATGCCTCCTTTACGCAGATGATTTAAAGATATTTTGTGCTATCAATAATGTTCAAGATTGCACATCACTACAGGCCGATCTTGATTCTGTCAATCTGTGGTGTAAACAAAATGACATGTTCCTTAACGTAAGCAAATGTTTCGTGTCCGTCTTTACAAAAAAACATAATAAAATCAAATTTGACTACCACATAAACAACGATATTCTATCATGTAAGGAAAGTGCTAAAGATCTAGGCATAACTTTTGATACAGCTTTAACATTCAAGCTACACATAAATAACATTATCACGAAGGCCAACCAAATGATGGGATTTATTTTCAGGATTACCAAAAACTTTAAAAACCCGTTAAGTATTTTGCATCTCTACAAGAGTCTTATTCGAAGTGTCATTGAGTATGGTTCCCCAGTTTGGTCTCCTTATCAAAAAACTTATGTAGATTCAATTGAGTCTGTGCAAAGACGATTTTTAAGAATACTGTTTTATAAATTCAAAAGGGAATTGATTAACCTTTCTTATGCTGACAAGCTAAAGTACGTTAAACTAGATTATCTGTATATTCGACGTAAGCTTTCTGACTTGATATTACTTCACAAAATTATTAACAATGAGACTGACACCTCAATTTTATCAAAAATTAACATTAATTGCAAAGTACCCAGTCGCTCAGTTCGCAAGTACAACGTATTTCCTACACCTTGCTGCCGTACTAAAGTTGCTAGCCATTCCTCCATTAATCGAATTTGTAACCTGTTTAATTCTCTGCATCAAAATAATAAAGACATCAACCTTTTTAATTCTAAAACGATCTGCTTTCGTCGTAACGTTATAAACTCCCTGCGCAGGGAAGTTAATGATTAAGTGTAGGTACTTTACTTTACTTTATTTTTTTTATTTTTTTTAATATTTTTTTTTTAATATTAATTTGCTCTTTCTTCTTACAAATTTTTGCTTTCTTTATTTGTTTTATTTTTTGTGTTAATTGTAGTTTTTATTGTTTTATAGTGTTTTTTTTTTTTCTACTTATATCCTAGAATTTCTGTGTCCACTGTACAAGCCAATTATTGATGTTTATGTTTTAAATCTTTATTTCCTGTATTACCATTTTTTTATTATATTATGTAAATTATTTTTTGTGCATAAATGTTGTTGGCCTGTTTAAATAAATAAATAAATAAATAAAAATAAATAAATAAACATACCCTTTTAAATAGTTGGATAAAACAATAATATTCACGTGAATGTTTAGACCACAAATGACTAGTCTGCAGACCACTAAACGATTTTATAACACTTTTCAAAGAATAATATTATAAACAATTAGGAAGACGTCAATACAACACGATTAGGGACAAATGAAAACTTTGAAATAATTTAAAACAAATTAGTGAACAAAACCGGAATAATACGCGAAACTAATAATATTGTATTTGGTTCAATGCCCATTTAAGTTGCAACTAGTTAATATGACCTATATGTCTGCAACAAAAAACAGCAAGGAGAAAAATTGTAAATGTCAGCTGTATGTGGGACTATTGGACTAGTCTAAAAATAACTATTTATACTTTTTGAAACCAACGGGCCTTAGACCACAACCACAGTGGCTGACCAGTTGGCCAATTTCGAGACAATAGAAAGACAAATGTAGACTAATGGTAGGCGTCCACAGACCCGCATCGTATGTATCGGACGCATGATATTTATGATCAGTGGACGCACTTGTATAACTTTCTATACAAAGAATACTACATAAATAACAAAATATATACATTACTCTGTTTGACAGTAGTGGCGTGCACAAGATTTTTAATTAGGGTAGGCACAATATGTACAAATTGTACAATATGGAAAATTTTTCAATTTCTCTTTTGTCGTAAGTCCTCAGGGTAGGCAGTGCATGTTTGCATCTATGAATTGCACTTTACTATTCGACAGTGACATCTTTATTACATTTCTCCAATATTAATAGAAAAATCGACTTTTTCCATTTCAGTAAATTTCATTGAAATTTTATTTAAAACCAAAATACTTTGAATAGTTAATATGCAGCTTAGGACCATATAAATTAGACTTTACTTTTATAAGTACACGATTTTTATTATATTTCCCTTTCCTTGCATTCCGATGCTGACGTATTCAAGTCGTCATACGTGTGACGTTATCCAATCACCAATTAACCGCCTCGTTCCGTTAGAAAGGTCATCTCGAGAACTAACGTCATTATAAAATCACTTCGGCATGACGTTTCTTTAGCCCTCATTCGCACGAGAGTTTTTTTGACGGACGTTAAAAAAGCATTCAAATACAACAAATGCATTCCCAAGCATTTGTTCACACGACAGCGTTTTTAAAACGCGACGCTTTATATCGTGCAGTGTTGCAATTTCAATTTTGGGCGTTGGAAATAGAGCTTCATTTAACTTTATACTATATTTGAACGCTTTTTTAACATCCGTTAAAAAAACTCTCGTGCGAATGAAGGCTTAGTCTTTTCAATGTTAGTCGACCTTAAATTCCTTTTTAACTCGAACTTACTTGTTGGTGGTTAACCTATACGACTTCGAATCATGGAGTCCTAATTTAGAGTCCTGGATCAGGCTATAAAATATTTCTTGGAATAAGATTCTGAGAAAAACGTCCACAAAATAATCGTTCTGTTTTCTTTTAACTTAAATTTTAATTCAATTATATTTCCCACAAACTAAGTCAATCTCAAAATATGGCCAATAGAAAAAAAGATTTTTTCCAGGGGCAAATGATGTATGGGGAGTGGGACATCTCCTTTATTATTTAAAATAATATAAACAATAAGGGATTCAAGACGCAAAGATAGTTTTAACTACCTTAATTACTTAACCTGACCTAACCATAACGTTTAATTGTTTATATTACTATTTAATTAAATGAAAGTTTAATTAAACTTAGTGGTTTATTCCGCTGATGTCACAAATTATGCAACTGATTACATTCCTAATAAGATAAATTATATACCTACTTAAGATAAACATCATGTTAATTATTTTAATTAAAACAGCTGTTGGTAATTTGTAGTAAACAATTTTATTTATCTCGTACATGTTTCATTGTTTTTACAACAACAATGTTTACCTTATTCAATATACAATTAAATCATTTTAATATTAAATTCAAATATACTGACGCATGATATTTAAGGTTGAGGATTTAATATTGAATATTATATTTTAATTTAATATTAAATTAATATAATATTTTCATTCATCGCTACACGCGCCCCCCCCTCCCCCCGGCCCGCGCGGACCATCGGGCCTATTACGAAAGAAGTTGCTAGCTTAGCTATAGCAACAACTAGGGAAACACCCGCGGCTGCGTTCACCTGAAATTCTGTTTTTTACAAATTTCGTGGGTACTATTAACTTTTTCAGGATAAAAAGTTGCCTATGTTCTGCCCCAAGGTCCTATTTATCTCTATACCAAATTTCATTCAAATTGGTTTAGCAATTTAGCTCTAAAAAGATAGACAGACTTACTTTCGCATTTATAATATTACTATCAACTAGTAATATTATAAATGCGCGACTTCGCGAAAAATAATATGTGTTAATCCAGAGTAAAATCTATTTCCATTCCAAATTTCAGCCAAATCGGTTCAGTGCTTGCGGCGTTAAAGAGTAACAAACATATTCGCGTGTATAATATTACTAGGAGTATTGACGTCATATCGCCAACGGCAGTCAGCTGAAGCAGACGTGTTGTTAGTTTATTCTAAAAAATACAAGATTTGCCATACGCAATAATAAGTCTTAAAAGTATTACCAATAAGTGCAAAAATTGTGTGCAGACGGACTCACGACCCTGTCACGTGCGGTGCCTCGCTCCACGTCGGGTAAAGAAACAGTTGCATTTCCATCCCACTCACACCCAAACGAATCACACGATCGTGACTGCTTCATGTAATAATGAGTAATCGACGCGTGCCACAGCCTACGAACTCCACTAACTTAACAGTAACTCAACTTTTTTCAAATTCACAATCTGACTTAACAAAAACTAGCGATGATGAAACGACGGGACGTCAAACCGCACTTCGAAAAAGGAAGCGAAAGGACTGTTGTGATGTTCTGTCAGCATTGAATAGTTTTCGTACGGAGATGATTTCTATGATGGAGTCACATTTAACCCTAATGCGCGATGATATTGCTGGAATAAAAGGTCAGATCGATGAGATTAAAGACACTACAAACAAAATGCTAACCGAACATAATCACATGAAAGCAGAAATTTTAGAGCTCAAAAAACAAAACACTGCGTCTAATCTGAAGATTTCAAGCCTTGAAATAGAAATTAAAAATTTGGAAATTAGTTCACCCAACACTGGAACATCTCAAATTTTAGCTAACGAGAAAATTATCAACGAATTACAAGATCGAGCCGATAGAAGCAAAAATATTATTATAAAGGGTTTAGCGGAACAAACCGGTGCTGATAACAAAATGCGCCACGCTGCTGAAATAAAAAGTGCTCAAGAAATACTCCAATATAAAATAGTAAAGAGTCATAATATACTAAAAACTTTTCGAATTGGTAAATACGTTCCGGGAAAAAATCGTCCATTGAAAGTAGTTCTCGAAAATCCTCTAGAAGTCATACAAATACTACGAAATAATAGAGAACTACCTCATGGACTAAAATTGTGTTCCGATCGAACACCAGCCCAAATGACCATAATGCAAGAGCTAAATAATGAACTCAGTAAACGTAAGAATAATGGGGAGAACGATATAACTATAAAATACATCAAAGGCATTCCCAAAATTGTGAAAAACAATCCAAAAAACTAGACCTCCAGCCTGATAACTCTTGTAATTTAGAAGTGACCACCCATCAGATTTGCCATTCTTACCAGCACCTACATACCTCCAAGTCATGCCTAAATTTTTTCTACGCAAATGTTCGAAGTATTTGTCGGAAAGGAAAACTAGATGAGCTAAAATGTGTGCTGCAATCATTTAAATGCTTAGTTCACATTATTATACTGACAGAAACATGGCTGAAAAACCAAAATGAAGCTGAGTCATTCCAAATTCCAAATTATACACATTATCATAATATCAGGATAGACTCCCGTGGTGGAGGTGTGTCCATCTATGTCCATAATAACTTAAATCATAGTCTTGATGAGGAAGTGTACACAGGGGGAGTAAACTATCTCTGGGTGCATCTTAAAAAGTTGGCATTAAATATAGGAGCAATTTACAATCCTGACACTTCAAATATTAGAGAATTCCTCGAAGTATATTCATCACAACTAGTTCAGAAAAAACGTGCCATTGTTTTCGGTGACTTTAACATCGACTTACTCTCAAAAAATCGCTTTGAAAAACCTTATCGTGATTCTATACGAGAATCTGGCTATGAAATTATAAACAAAATTCACCCTGACTACTGTACGAGAGAGACGTCCACAACTAAAACTATCATTGATCATGTAAGCACCAACCTAAAGGACAAAAGATTCCATATGGGCATTATTGATTCTCCTATGTCTGATCACAAGCAAATTTATTTAAAACTTAAAAAGTTCAAGACTCCGAAAAAGAAGTATGAAAAATATGAAGTAATAGACTATGATAAGCTGTGCAAATATATAGAAAATACAGATTATATCATAAATAAATATGAAGACCTAGAAATTTATTTAAAGTCTGCAATACAAGCAAGTAAAATCTTTAAAACAAAAATATTAAATCAACCCCGCGAAGATTGGATATGTAAAGAAATAATCGCTACAATACAACAACGAAATACAGCGTGGTACAAATTAAAAACAGATCCCAATAATGACGAACTAAAAGCTGAATTTTTATCGGAACGGAAAAATACAGCAGAGAAAATAAAAAATGCTAAAGGAAACTATTACTATAATGAATTTAATAAGTATACAAGACAACCTAAAAAAATGTGGAATGTACTGAACACATTATCTAATAATAAAATCAAAACCATCTGCTCGCCTCCTAAACTGGTGACTACACTAGGTCCTATAGCCGATGAAAATGAAATTTGCGAAACGTTTAATGTTTTCTTTTCCACGATTGGTTCGGCTCTTGCAAATAACATACTAGCGAAAAAGCAACCCCATTTACTAACTGCATATCTATCCCAGCAAGCACCTCCCTCATACACACTCCTAAACACCCAAACACATAATACTAGACTCACTTCATTCATGCCCTGTGAAGTTGAAGAAATTCATAAAATTGTTGGCAACCTAGACCCAAATAGTAGCACAGGAATTGATGGCATATCCACAAAGGCCATCAAATGTATTTTTAAACTAATGGGAAATGTATTGACAGACTGTATTAATAGGAACTTCGCTGAAGGACTTTTTCCAGACTCATTAAAAATAGCTAGAGTGACACCTATTCATAAAGCGGGCACTAAGACCGACCCTAATAATTATCGTCCAATTTCAATATTACCGGTAATGTCCAAAATTATTGAAAAAACTATATACTCTAGATTGGACAAATATCTAACTTCTATTGATTTTATTTATAAAAAACAATATGGTTTTCGGTCACAGTCGAACACTCTCTCCGCGACAGTTGATTTAATAACCAAATTGCACACAAATATAGATCAGAAAAAAATTGCATTAGGCTTATTTATTGATTTAAAAAAGGCATTTGATACCGTTAGCCATCCAAAACTATTGCAAAAACTCTTAGATATAGGCATTACAGGAACGGCATACAAAATATTAGAATCTTACTTACAAAATAGATATCAAATAGTAAAAATTGGTAAATATCAAAGTAAACCCCATAGTACCTCTGGATATGGTGTGCCTCAAGGATCAATACTAGGCCCACTTCTATTTCTTATTTACATAAATTCTATACATGAGATCAAACTCCACGGTCACCTATCTCTATATGCTGATGATACTTGTCTTTTCTATTACGGTAGTTCTATAATTAACATAATAAGTCATGTTCAACAAGATCTGGATACTCTCTCCGAATGGTTTGAAGAAAATCTTTTAACTATTAATGTCTCAAAAACAAGCTATATTATCTTCAAAAATAAAAACAAAACAATTCCATGTTACACTCCTTTGCGTCTTTACAACCAAATTTTAGAACCAAAAAAGACTGAAAAATATCTTGGCCTAAGGTTAGATTGTGACTTAAATTGGAAAACTCAAATTAAACATATTAGATGCAAAATTTCCTCCTTGATGGGATCACTGCGAAATATTACTCACTGTCTTCCTCTCCCAGTCCGCAAACTAATTTACAACGCCTTAGTAAAACCTCACTTAATATATTTGATTGAAATTTGGGGCTTTGCAACAAAGACAAACCTTAAAGACCTACAAATTTCTCAAAACAAAATTATCAAAATGTTATTTAATTATGACTACCTAACTCCTACATCCAAATTGTACAAAAATACAGACATCATGAATATCAAACAATTACATGCCTACTATACTTGTATATTAATAAGAAAAATTCTTAATAAAACAATTCACACACATATTACTTTTACAAAAGTACATCAGGTGCAGAGTCGAATCAGCCGTAGAAAGGATCATATTTTGCTACCGCATCAAAGGACTTGTCTCGGTAAGAGACATATAAAATTTGAAGGCGTGCAAATTTATAATAAATTACCAGTGGATGTGAAGAATGCCAAATCGTTAAACACATTTAAAACTAAATTAAGAAAATATATACAGTGGTATTACCACTAACACTTACACTGTGGTAACGATTTCGCACCGAACATCGTAAGTTTCTGCAGGTAGAACGAAAAAAATTGTTTGCATACAGCTGACTGTAAAATAGTTAATAAGATTTATTTATAGTTGTTTCTCTGTAAGTGAATGTAAATTCTTTAAGAGAAATAAAGATTCTTTGACCACATATGTACCTGCTGTATTTATTGGCGTGATTCCGTGCAAAACGTCTTGACAGGGTTTGGTGTGCTTCGACCAATCTTTATTGTCCTTGATGACGCTGTACGGCAGCTCCGATTGCTGGCCGCTCTGGAAGTCTTTGGCGAACTTCGGTTTGCCGAACAGCTCGTCCGGCTTCGGGTAGCGGATGTAAAAGAACGAGTCTTCAGGCGCGGGTGGGGACGTGGAAAACGGCTCAAACTCCCTGTAAAAAAATGAGGATACTTAGTGAAAAGATTTTTTTTTAATTTTAAAGAATATTTGGCATGTCTTTTATAATATGACCAACATTCCCATTCTCCTCCAACTAGTCGGGAAACACTGTGCTAGGAGTGGGTACGACAATAGACCAACGGGGCGGGGATATAACCACCACCCCTCGGTGATGAGTCCAACTGCTCTTAACGTTGAACTATTGAGGCTTACCGTTGAACTATTGAGGTTTACTGTGTAGTAACCTCTAATCGGGCAATGCATAACTTTTTTAAAGAATATTTGGCATATCTTTTTAAATATGACCACTGTATTCCTCTAATAGTTAGAGGAATACATTGGAGGATTGCATTAGAGTCTAATTAGTTGATGAAGACTGAATTAGGATTGGGTACCAAAATAATCCAATAGGGAACGAACCCACGACCTCTTTGTGTTGAATCCGGCCCCGTGGTAGCTCCGCGATGCAGGGGCCGGATTGAGGTTTAAATTTAGTTACTTACTAATTTTTGATGAATCATTGATTTATCGATATGTATGTATATGATAATCTCCGTAACTACTCGTAGTAAAAGTATGTGGTTAGTTTAGATTATTAGGAGAACATGTTATAGATTTGTATAAGTTCATACCCTAACTCGAACAACCATCTAAATTACACACTGATGCATTTTCAAAACAACAACAACATAAAAATGTATTCAAGACTCATTATCATTGGACCTTATCAAACGAAATACGTACGCAAAGAAATTATTCAAATTGTTGAACTGTGCCAAAATATTTCTCTTCTTCATCATCTTCAAAAAAAACAATACACTTTATCGAATCAAAATCGCGTAGCCTGTCACCAACGGAGATAATGCGGTTACGAAATTATCGACGAACTAAACACGATTAACGTTCTCGACGACTTCTTATACCCGCAAACAGAGTGTTATGCTCAGGCTCAGCATAATCTTATCACGATAATAATATGTAAATTAAACAAAAATAACAAGTGACGTCACTATCGGAGCGCCAATGGCGACCGTTCTCGCGCGCACTCCCCCCAGTCACCGGTACAACAAGACTGGTTACATTCAGTTCAACATACGATTCACTTTTAGAGGTCAAAGACAGTTGTTAACTTTTAAATACGTATAATTATATGCTACCATATAACATTGTTGCTTAAAAAATGTTGGCACACAACTGATAGCACCGGTCACGCGCCAAGTGCGTCTTTACAAAGAAATAGGTATACCTAGCTATATCATACATAGGAGCAGAGTTACGAGCTTTATTACCGCTAAAAATATCGCAATTGGCATTCGTACAAGAATATCTGCTAAACTTTCTACATCACATTGGAATTATTCGCAACTGTACATAAGGAACTGAAACGCACCCTATTAGTGTACATGCCCTTCTGTTAGTTACTATTTTCCTGGTAACCAGGAACAAAACGTCACCCGAATCGTTTGGATTTTATCTCGACAGTTACATAATTGTATCGACTCTTCTGGTTATGTTTTCGTTAGAGCAAAAAACACTGATTATTATTACAGGCCAATTCTTCAGAATTATGTGTCATAGTCAGATTTTAAATACCGCCCCAACCTTTAAAAACCCCAGTAGAACGGCCCGGATATCATGAGAACTCATTTAAATCCATATATTTTGAAAAAACATAAATTACTAAATTACAAAAATAGCATGGCAATCATGATGATTCAATTACAGACTAAAAAGAATAATATTTACATGAAGAGCGTATTATTCTGCAACTGTTTTATTGTGTAAATAAAATACTTTAAGATTAAGTGCTAAAGCTAAGTTTACCCTTACAAGTGTAACTACGTCACAGACAATATTTACAGTGTATTTATCGGACTATGGATAATAAGAAAATAATGCACAAAGAAAACGCACGACTATAAATAGTTATCGAGAAATATACGTGTATTGTGTATATGATATATTTATATATACCTACGAAAATGAGGCTGTAAAATCCTTACGTGTGTTCCGATATTAACCCCATGAGTATTTTTTTTTTGATATCCATAGGGGAAGAGTTTTTATTTAAACGACCTACCTAAGCGACGATTTTCTAGATAATATGTCGTATTCACAGGGCGTAGCTATCGCCATATCGGCCCCTGAACTACAGGGGCCTTACGTGTGAAAGCAAAAATTGGTAAAATGTAATCCACAATGTCACTTAATCTGGTTGCTATCTAGCTGATATGTTAAAAAAGCTACCTAAAGAGTTTCAGAAATTACAAAATTAAAAAAACCCTGACCAATCACAGCCCCCCCCCCCCCTCCCGCGAACAAATTTTGATACAGGGCCGCTCCAAGACACGCTACGCCACTGGTAGTATTGTAGGTATATGACAATCAGACTCATGGGTCATAAAAACATGGACTTTAAAGGCGTTAGGGGGCAACAGGAAGGAACGTTAAAAGAAGAAAAGGAAGAAGGGTTTTCCTCGTGGAAGAAGGCGCGGGCGTACGCTAGTTAATGAATCCAGTATTCAATACATTAGTTTTTAATATTAAAGTACTAATAAATGCATACTGTATGTACGCTATTGTTGAGTGATTTATTATAGCAAAAAACCTACATATTTACTGTGACTTAACATTATAGGTATGATATCATTCGTAATCAGTAAACATAAATAAAATTGAAGTGCCAGTCTGTGATTTCTACACAAACACGATTGTGTTTTCTCAAGTGCTTATAGGAGTTGTTTTTATTTACAGGACACTCTAACATAATCGAACTTTTTTTATATATTTATTTGTCTGTTTGACCGAGCAAATATTTGGAACGGCTGGACCGATTTAAATAGGACTTTCACTGAAAGATACAATAACAGGATTCATACCCTGAATTGTCTTAGATGGTGTAATCCTACCAACCAGTTCCAATTTTTGATTGATACATCGCTTTTTCAAATCGACTGCAATGCAGACTGAGACATGAAGAGTAGAATGAATGCTGGGTGGATGGCGACAGGTCTCGGGTGTACTAAGGGACTCACAAATGCCCGTTAAACTTAAGAGAAAAAATTGACAAGACCTCTGATTTGTCGTGTTGTATGGATCAGATAGTTGGGCATAAAGAGTGATGGATAATAGAAGAATGCATGCAAATGAAATGCTTATTTTAAGAAGGATGTGCGTGACTAGATTGGATAAAATAGAGAATTAATATGAAAGAATATTGGATAGAAGCAGGCGTTACTTTGCGGAAGTTCATCATGATTATATAATGATTTATTTATTTTGCTATCATCCGCGAAAAGTCGACGAACCCATGCGACAACGTCACCCAGGTCCGGCAAAATACTCTCTACGTAATTATAATACTCTAAACGTGCAATTGCAAAAACTTTGCAATTGCACGTTGTAGAGTCAACATCTCCTGAGGATGCTCCGGTTTCGGGGTGAAACGTACGTAGAGAGTATTTTGCCGGACCTGGGTGACGTTGTCGCATGGGTTCGTCGATTTTTCGCGGATGATAGCAAAATAAATAAATCATTATATAATATGAAAGAAGTTCTGAAAGTGATGCCAGTGATGGAAAAGTTGAGGAATTAAAAGTTTGCTTGGTACTCGTATAATATACATTTGATGCGAAGGGATGAAAGTCATTACCAGAAGAATGACGAAGGCCAAAAGAATAATGGTTGGAGTGTATGAAAGGACTGTGTAAAAGGAGTAGATGACAAGTGATAGAAGCGAATGGAATAAATTGACATATTTGACACTGAAATAGGATACTGAAATGGGATAAGGAAAAGGAGATGATGACGATGACTTCGTGCCTACGTACGAAAAACCAAAAACGGATGTCATGAGAAACATCATGACATGACTAATCGCGAAACACTTACGTAGATTCGTAGCAACCTTTCGCTCTTTCAAAATATAAGGAAAATTATATTGACTCTAATATACGAGTAGTATTTACGTAAAGTTATTTATAATCCGATAGAAAAGTTTATCGGCCACACATACTTGTACGTACGATTATGCGGTGATTGATCGAGACGAAAACGTTCCCACACGAGTAGGTAGATGTACCTACTATGTGAGAATTGTTTTTGTTTCGTCAGCCAATGTCAATATCAAGTTATCAATTACAACTATCGAACTATCAACACTTGTTGGATAACAGAGTGATTTGTCTATTGAAAGTGCAAATCTTATGAGGTACCTATACCTCATAAGATTTGCACTTTCAATAGACAAATACCTACTAAATGAAGGAGAGTATACCTACTAAGAGACCCCCTACCCCCTACCTCTGTATAAATTATCATCTACAAAAGGATATAGGTACTATTCATCTAGTTCAGTAAATGATTTTTTAATTTTGCTATTCTAATTAAATTAAGGTTTAAGCAAAAGTGTAGCAAAACAACAAAGTCATTTAATATTTATTAGGATATTGTAACATATGAAATAAAATAATTAACTTACCGGCAACCTGGTATATAATCTGGTATTCTATACAATGCCTAGACAATGTACAAAATACCGAGAGCCTTCTGGCAATGTATATAATATTTTTAAAAAATCTAAATAGCTTAAATATGATGATATTGACTTCATTTTTAATGTTATTATTTTCGTTTATCATAAGTTCATAATGCATCAGATTAATACTGCATTTAATAACACAGTAAAGAGCAAACTATTGATTTCAAAACAAAGCGTGTTTGTATTGTTGTATCAGCAATCAAGATTAATCATTTCATACGTCATAAGCATATGGATTGCCTCCTAGGTGTTTCTAAGTATAGATAAAGATAAGACTAAGGCTTCACTACACACGACGTATAATACGAATATACATGAAAGTATATACATACAGACAATGACATAATAACACTAATATGCATGTATAGATTTAGTAGCATCAATTCATCATGATAACGATGTTGATGATAATATGACTGTGGTAAATCACATATATTTTTATATTTCGGTAAAAGTTACAGCAATAACAATTTTGTCTAGTGTGTCTTTGTTATATTTCAATCGCGATTTTAGTAGTTTTGGAAATTTAATTGGCAGAACGTCTGTCGAGTCAGCTAACCTTATATGCCACGGAAAACAAAACTTGTAAAAATATACCAATTTTCGCGACTCAATTCTTCTACCGTAAAAAGTTGTGAGAGACTTTTTCAAATTGAATGAAATTTGAAATATACTGTTACTGAAAATTAAGGCTTCTGGTTTCATCTACAGCGATGTTACAGGGGTCGAAAATGGCATGAATTGCTTTGAGAAAAGTATGGACTTGGTGGGGCACTGCCGCGCCCCCAGATATGAATATCATCATCATTAACAACACATATTCTCACTCACTGTAAACACGAGTCTCCTTTAAGAATGATAGGGGTAGGGTATAGTCCACCAAGCTGGCCCAATGCAGATTGGCAACTTCACTCCCATAAAGAATTAAGAAAATTCTCAGGAAGTATGCAGGGTTCCTTACAATGTTCCTTCACCATTTGAGACTTTTTAATTTCTTAAAATGCATACAACTGAAAAAGTACGCCCTTCGAATTGAAGCAGAGGTCATATCCACTGGAGTATCACGGTTCTACTATATACATGTATGAATGTTAATTCATGTAGCTACTAACGTTTCATTTTTAATTAATCGTTACATAACATACCTATGTTACGTAACGATTAAAATAGGTACTTACAATAGTTTGAATCTATGTTTTTTTTTATCACACGCCACGTAATTCCATTGTCATCATATAGTGTTAATGGTATTGAATATACCTGTTAGCGACCAATTGATGACGTTTCAATGTTACACATATAGTAGTGCCATTTCGAAATGTTCCTACAAGCGACCAATTGCTAAATAACTTTAAGACCACACCCGCGTAGTCTGGCCTTGGAATTTTATCAAATGTACGTAGGTACCTATATATTACGAAATCTTATAAACCTGTTCCATTGACAGTTTCTACGTCCGCGTTAAAAATATATAAATAGGTACCTATTAGATCTCTATAGCAACAGAACAGTATCGTTATCAAATTTATTATTATTATAAATTATGATTTGAAGTCTAATTTATTATTTTTTGATATAAATATTTATTCACAAATAGCTTTCATCTTGGAGGAATGCATGGGGTATAGGTATAGGTACCTACTGAAAAATAAAACTTAAAGGGATTGAAACAGAGCATAACAAATAATATACATATTACTGGACAACCTGTATAAGAAGTATAAAATTAATGACGTCAATAAATTCGTCATCAACCCATATTCGGCTCACTGCTGAGCTTGAGTCTCCTCTCAGAATGAGAGGGATAAGGCCAATAGTTCACCACGCTGGCCCAATGCGGATTGGCAGACTTCACACACGCAGAGAATTAAGATAATTCTCTGGTATGCAGGTTTCCTCACGATGTTTTCCTTCACCGATTGAGACATGTGATATTTAATTTCTTAAATTGTTGGCAACACCTAAATGTAATTTTAATATTACAAACTTTAATTTAATTGATTCAACAATGACAAATAATTAGTTTTTGGAGTTGACATTTAGAGAAAGATATACAGAAGAAAACAATTTTTTCCAATATGAATGTATCAGTTTTTTATTTAAACATACATATAGATTCCTGTTGACCTTCAAGAAAATTCACTAAATCAAACGTAGTGTGTTTTGTAGACTAGTCTAATCCTTTCCAAACATCTAGTCAGACATAATATATCAAAAATTAACATAAGACCTTGGGAACTTAAGGAACCTTAAGTTAAATAATGTAACATTTCTATGTCCATGTATTATGTTTGGAACCAATCCAAAGTAGATACTATAAAGGGAGGGAAACAATTATTGCATTAAACACTATGAACCTTTATTAAAGTTCCATAGCATTTGCCTTTGTTCTATATTAGAAGGGAAGTACATGAGGATTTAGAAATTGGAGTGAGCTTTTTTATGTGTTATCATGTGTCAGGAAACACTGAGGGTGTACTACATACTTGTATATGCATAAACGTACTGCCTGCTCTAAGGAGTCACTATGTAACTTTTATTGATTCTCCAGTACTATTCCACTTAACTGTACAATTTGTGTGTATGGTGCAAACCTTGTGTGTATGGTACATCCTTGTTCTAATTAAAAATACAAAACAAAAAGTTGCTTATGTGTAAACTGGATATCAACAACATTATGAATGCCAATATTGACTAGGTCTTGCTTATGCTTTCATGAGATTTGACAATATAGGGTTATGTTATGACTCAATATCAATCAATATTTTGATAATAAAGAGAGAAGAAAGACATTGGGGACTCTCTCTCAACTCAAGGCTACTTCTGAGAATTTTAAGGTTAAAGGCAACCCAACCCTATATTACATCAAACATAATTTTTTTAAATAATTTTTCCATTTTGAAAGTCATCTGTTTAGAGTTTAGAAGAAATCTAAAAATAAAGTGCCTTACAACCATATATAATTATTACTATTAACTATTATAATTAGTAAGTAAACTACACATAACATCCACTCACTTTGTTGGTTTAGATTTCATCCACACAGGTAGAGTGATTCCATCCTTAAGCTCCGGATCACTGGATGCCATCTTGTCTTTTATGTATGTAATGACACCAATAATGTGTATTTTTTTTGTTAAATAAGAATAAAAGATTGAATTAAATGTGAATAATGATCACTGAAGCAGTTCTTATGAAATACTGAACAAATTGATAGTTAGAGGTGTTCTTTATCTCGAGCAGACTGATAAGGCGAATATTATTGCCAACATTGAGAATGTAAAACAAAAATAAGTGGAATTTTTTAATCTACTGTATTAGTATATTAAAGAAGGAAACAAATAATCTTATAAATTAATTTAGTTAATAAATAAAAGTGCTCAAGACACACTTGGCTTAAAAGTCAGCATTGACAAAGGCATCTGAAACAAATGAAAAAAATTCCAATGAGGGATTTGATTCATCATAGAAATAAAGATTTTTTATCATAATCAATAGGGTAATATAATATAGACAATATTAATTTCATATAGTACATGGAAATAAGGGTCCAAAATATAAGGTAGCAAAGAAAGTTCATAAAGTTTTCATATTTTCTTGTATTTTACAACAATTTGTTACCTGTTTGGCAAAGTGTATATGTATATTCATTTGATAGAGATTTTACTGCTCTACAAAACTGTGTTATTCATTTTTTTTTTGGACAACTACATCATCATCATCATTACTTTTGAAACTCTGAAATTAACTAGACAACAGGAGAAAATCTTCATTATCGACAACGCTTGTGACTCAACATCTCGCCTGCCACCAAGCAAGATGTGGACATAAGCAGCGCTCTTTGTGATGGGAGATGTGATGAATGCGCTGAATGCAGCAGGTGAATAGAAATGGTGCCTGTATGTCAATATGAAGCATAGAAAGAAGAGTTGGAATGAAAGTTCTTCAGCATCCACCATGCTCTTCAAAGTTTGTGCCAACCGATAATCACCTTTTCCGCTCCATGTACAACCAAATCAGGGGTAGCGAGGACAACTTGGCTCAATGACTAATTCAACATCAGACTGGGCGATTTTTGGCAGAATGCCTTAAAAAAGTTGGTTGAGAGGTGAGAGGAGATTGTAAACAGCCACAGGGACATCATTGATTAATTTATTGTTATAATTATTGTAACTCTATGAACTTCCTTTACAACCTAATATACCAATATTAATTTAAAAAATTAAGGATTTCTTATAAAACTTAATTTAAAAAATTGTTGTCCATTTTGCGACAATGTCAAACAAATTGTTAACTAATTTTACCATTTGTAACGTATTTGTTGATGTGACATCATGAAACAGTTGAAATATAGACCACCATGGTCGACAGGAGTTTTTGCTTGTATTTTCATAAAAATATTTAAAAATTAAAATTTTTATGTAATCTGACTGATTCTAGTAGAATTATATATTAATAGTGTGAACTAGCCCAGCGTTTCCCATCATTGTGAGTCCAAAAAATTAAGTGGGTCATAAAGGAGGAATATGGAATTTACCAGGTGACAGTAGAATAAAGTTTGGGAAACACTGAACTAGACTATACATTGTGAATACTTGATGTTGTCCTACTGATTTTAAATATTAAATGTTAATCTGTTAATAAGATTAAACTTCTTAATTAAATTTTGAATTGATTTTCTCAATCACACAAAAACAACTGACCAGATTTCCTTTCTAAAGAACCTCCCAGTAGGCCTAACATGAGAACCATTACATTGTCTTGTGAAGAAAAATCATGAGAAAAAATAGTGCCAAACTAAAAATATTGCTCTCTTTCTCTCTTATGTTGCATTGTGATGAAAGAAAGACCAATATTTCACGTTCAACATTTATCTCAACCAACCAACCAACAACAACTAAACGTTTTGTACAGCTAACATATCTTTAGCAAAGTTCTTATAGGAAAACTGTTCTCAATTCAGTGTCTTCAATTTTTATGTGACAACGAAAACCATTACCTACAAAAATGGAAATTCTCATACTGCATATCATACAAAAAATAGACTACACATATAAATTAACATACAATTGTTGAATGCTTAGAAATTAAATAACATAGCCAATGAGACCTAAATAAAAAAAAAATAATGAATTTAGATAAATCATACACACTTACAAAGCCAAAATAGTTTTCTAATATTGATGTATTATATTTCACCAGGAAATGTTAACACAATTCAACGCACTGAGGAAATATTTGGAATGCGAATAAATCGTCGTAACAATGCGCCATTTTAATTACATGGTGCACATCGTGCCCTTGACTCCGCGACTATTATAAACCCGTGTATGTGTTTTACAAGAGACAACAAATGGTATAACTCAATGATCTAATTCTATTGCAAGCTAGCTGTACTTTATTTAACAGTACAGTACGGTCCATTGACAGAATCATCTGCAATCTGCATTCTCTACCTGCCAAGCTTAACTTAGAAAACAAAACCACGTGAACAGAAGTGGCCTAAATTATGTATGTTTTTAACAAAAAATAATTTCCATAATTAATGCATGTTACTTACTGTTTTGGATACAATGAAATCATTTGAAAAAAACATTATGAAAGTTTTCTCCACTTTAACACGTCAAAAATAAAATGAAATTGAAAAATTGAAAATAAAAATATGAAAGAAACCATAGACAATGACAATTGACATATAATATAAGATAGAGAACACAACATGAGCAAAGAATTATAGACTATAGAGTTAGACCTGTGTAATTCGATCGTTTCGTAAAACCCGGGTCGATCGCGACCCATACTCATGGAGATCGGGTCTCAATGATTCGATCATTTCGATCGTTCGGGTCACGGGTTGTTTGGGTTTTGTGTATCGTTGCGACGCGGCTTGAAGTAGGTAGGTATTTGAACTGAACACCCGTAAGACCCGAACCGGAACCCGATCCTTTGATTGACCGACGGATTCAAAACAAAGCTATGCCTACTGTCAGTTAAATAAATATTGTGGTTTGTAATTGTATCGCTTTTGCGTGGTGATACAATAATATTAAGTCATCGTCTAAATTTACATTCGAAAAATGGGAAATTTTATTTTATGTTTTTATGAATATAGAAAAAAAAATGTAAATAATTAAAGTTATTATATATTATATAGATAAAACTATTGCTAAAAGTAATACATACCTACATATATATTTTAGACTTTATTCCTTACGAATTTACCACTCAAGTCATCATCATTATCAACTACAGAATAGAGAATGATATCTTTACAAGCCCCGAGATGAAGCCGATGAAACTCATAAATACAGAGTAATACATATCTTCCTTTACATACGAATAAAAGAGACAACTACAGATTGTACTTGCGAATGATGATTCGACATTATAAGCAATTGAGCCAAATAATTATTTATAACACTAATACAATCAAAATAAAGTTCAATTTAGTGTGGTCGGGTCGAGAGATCGAGTTTATTATATGGATCACCAAACGGGTCTCACAAGATCGGGTGTTTTAGTCGTCCGCGACCCGATTATACACGAGAACTACAGATTTGAGAGTTATTGTATTAAAAATAAAGTTCAATTTAGCGTGGTCGGGTCGAGTGATCGAGTTTTTATATGAATCACAAGATCGGGTGTTTTAGACGTCCGCGACCCGATTATTCACGAGAACTACAGATTTGAGAGTTATTGTTTTAAAAATAAAGTTCAATTTAGCGTGGTCGGGTCGAGTGATCGAGTTTTTATATGAATCACAAGATCGGGTGTTTTAGACGTCCGCGACCCGATTATTCACGAGATCTACAGATTTGAGAGTTATTGTAATATAAATAAAGTTCAATTTAGTATGGTAAACAAAAACCTTTCGATCTTTTAATCGAGTCTGCGCCCGGGCGGGTCATCAAACGGGTCACATAAGATCGGGTGTTTTTAACGTCCGCGACCCAATTACTCACGCACAAGTAGTGATCGGGTGTCGGAGATTTGATCATTCGCGATCGACACAGGTCTATATAGAGTAGAGCTAAGCCTTCATTTCATTTTATTCTGTGATTTCATTTCAATTTTGTCGTCTGTGGAACAGTCTTCTAATAAAATCAATGTTTATTTTATTGTAGAAAAATTACAATATCAATTGGATATCGAGTTATATTTTATTGTAATTAAACCTTAAATCATTGTACGTTTCAAAAAAGCTTAACAATGAGTAACGAAGAGCCAACGGACCTTGACTGGATCCAATTGCGTCGTGATTTAGGTCCAGTTCATCATGTCGAAACAACAGGAGAAAAATTTGTACGAAAGTTTGGCGAAAATCCCTTTGTACCTATAGGTAAGACACAATATTCCGCAAGCTTATTTAATTGCAGCATGAAGTATATAATATTGCATTCATAATACTCATACTGGAGGTGTTACAGCCCCGTGCCTCGGAGAGCAAGTTAAGCCTTCGGTCCCGAACAGTATCATTAATAGCAGATAGTGGTGGTCGAAATAATATTATATAATAGAGCATGACATTATAAGCAAAATTTTTTTAGTATAGATAAACTGGTAATAATTCTAACTAAGTATTTTTAAACAATCAATAATCTATAATACTATAAATTGTATTTACTTTTATACTAATGTCTGGCCGCTTTGAGATTGGGTTTCTGACAGGTTGTTATCAAATGGGCAATACCAAAGTAAAGTAGTCTGAACTAGGCATTACATCCCAAAGCAACTAAAGAGATACAATATTTCTGGTTGTGCTGCAAGTGGTTAACATTTGTCTATTTCCCTTCATAAGGTATTTTGTTTGCTAGGCCATGCTAGGCCTACTTAAGCGTGGAAAAAGCCCTTTTATAATATGATAAAATTATATAATACTAAAAGAATAAAATATTTTGTTATTTCAGGGTGTCTTGCAACTGCTGGAGCGTTGTCCTATGGTTTATGGTGTTTTCGAACAAAGAGATCAAAATTATCACAGAGAATGATGCGTGTTAGAATATTGGCACAGGGATTTACCATAGCTGCCCTTGTAACAGGTGTTGTTATGGGTGCTGGAAAATCTCTGAAAGGTTAATATTATATTGAACTTAGTTATTGTAAAGGTAAAGATAAATTATGTAAATAATAATTATATTTTATTAGATACAAAATAAATACTTACAAATTATACTATGGTTATTGTTATTGTTTCCTAATATTATGATTTCTATTAGTATGACTTTAGTAATATAATTGGAAAGATTATTTTTAAGATATCTGTGGGTCCTTAGTTCTATATCAAACTAACATTCAGGTTTATTAATACACTAGGTAATGCCACACGGTTTCTTCTGTGTAGTTTCCGTTCCTGTAAGAATACAGAGATATATAGCCCATATTTTATCCCATATTTAGTGTAAATACTCACAAATAATGTGGCTTTTAAGTGGTAAAAGGTTTTTCAAAATTGATTCAGTATACCAAATAACTATATTGTGTGTGTCCTTAGACTACCCACATTATATATTTATTAGTGTCAAATGTTGTCGATGTACGAGTTTACCTTAAAATGATGGACTTTCTTGTTGAATTTGATTGTCATGCATCTCCTTATCTAATTCTTCTATGGTTATTACCATAGACGTACTCAATAAGACTAGAACCCAAAGATTATTTAAGAAAAAACTGAAGCAGGTTATTGTCTGCGGTTTGTTTTGTTTTATGAAAAAAAAAAACATAGATGTGATGGAATATCAATACAGACCCGAAAATAAATTGTAAAATGTAAATACTAAGTAAATTAATAGAGGGTTTTCGTTTTAAAAATACAGCTGTAACGATGAATGGATTTATAGCAGTTCATTGCGGTATGTAAGGCTCGTTTATTTAAAACCTAACTACTAAAAGCGTGGTAATAATACACTCACTTTTTTTAGGGGCTGGGTTTCACAGTGACTCTCTAAGAAAAGACTATCAAAAAACTTGCTATACTGCATGCAGAAGAGCCTCTGAAACACTATCGCGAGGAGGTAACGCTGTTGACGCTGTAGAAAATGCTATAATAGGTCAGTAGCTGAGTACAAACGAATTATTACGATACTGGTTGTTACTGTTTGACTCATAGTATAACTTTTTATTGCAGAATTAGAAAATAGCCCCTTGACTAACGCTGGCTATGGCTCGAATCTGAGTTGGGATGGTCTAGTAGAATGTGACGCGTCTATAATGAATGGACAAACTTTACACTTCGGTGCATGCGGAGCTGTATCCAATGTTTGGAATCCGATAACACTCGCCAAACAGCTATGTGTTAAACAATGTGAGAGTCTCTCCTTAGGAAGGGTGCCACCCTGTATTCTCACAGGCCAAGGTGCTAAAACTTGGGCGGAAAGGATGGGCTTACAAATTGTTGACGACCAAAAAATGGTATCCAGCAAGGCATTTCGTAATTACAAACATTGTAAACGGAAGTTAAAGAGATATTCTGTACAAAATGACCTGAAATTTAGCCCTTTAGATACTGTAGGAGCCATATGTGTAGATTCATATGGTGTTGTGGCATCTGGAGCAAGTTCGGGAGGGGTGTCTCTAAAACACGAGGGTAGAGTGGGACAAGCAGCATCTTTTGGTAGTGGGGTTTGGGCAGAAATGAGCAGAGATGGCACCAAACCATCTATTGCAGCATGCACTTCTGGATGTGGTGAACATCTGATTAGGACTCAACTAGCCAAAAACTCTGCTGAAAGCTTACAAGAATCATCCCCAACATTGGGTCTTGATAGATGTCTGAAGGAAAAGTTTTTAGAATCTCCCTTTCTGTGGGACATCCCAGAGAGGCTGGGAGGGTCTTTAGCACTCACTTTTAATCCACAAATTGGAGAAGGAGAACTTCTTTGGGGACACACAACAAGGACTATGTGCATTGGGTACATGTCAACAGAAATAGCTAAACCAAAGGTACAGTATTTTTCATTTCAAAAATTAGTACTTGTAAAATTAATAATTGTACATATAACATATGTATATAATGTATTGCACCTTCCTGCTCTTTCCTTGCAAGTCCTCTCGACAGGAGAGGCTGGGATTTTATAATGTTTCTCGTACGTATCCATTAATAAAGTCCAATCAGTTGCAGAACCTAGGATTGAGTAAGGCTTAACTAATATTATAAAAGCGAAAGTTTGTTCCGTTCCCGCGGGATTTGTGAAAAACTGAATTCCACGCGGATAAAGTCGCGGGCGTCCGCTAGTATAGTATTAAGGCCGCCGTTGCATGCTAAGTTTAGATTATTAATTGTTTTTAATGTTTTATATATTACTGTATTTTTGTGTGCACTATAGTATTTCTACTTCTTCTTCTTCGTCTTGGTAAATAATCAGACTAAATCTTGTAATATAGAATGTTTTCATTTTTCAGTGCATAATATCTTACCTTCCACCGAAAGTACAAGCAGGACATAAAGCAGTTGTGTCTGGTGTACCATTCAAAGTTTCAATGCAACCAATACCAGTATTACAATGGGAAGTAACAACTGAAACCAATTTAAATGGATCTCTTTGACAAAAAAGTATATATTTATAATAATAATTCTATTATTAGGTATAATTAAAGATTTAGTTTTATAGAATAAAACAATGTTCATTAGGGTTTGTTTGAATAACAGTTGTGAATAGTTACCAAAACACATGAAAAATAATTAATTTAATGTGCTTACAGTATTCATGAATATTTATTTAGTGCTTAATGAGATACATTGTGTACTAGATGAAACCAGGACCTTGCCTCTGCCTAATCTGACAGGTTTCACAATATTTCAAAGTTTTTCGAATTCTCACATTTATTTCAAGTTTAATTTTTGGAATAAAGGTGTGTTGTAGTATCCTTGTTCAGACATTAATTTAGATTCAGTTCACATAGTAAGTATTATGCAACAAACTAATGAGGCAATTACTTTTGCATTTATCATATTATAGTTAAATTAAAATGGATTTTAATTGCCATAAAAGAATAGTCAAATTATTGTTAAGAGTTAATTTTATTAATAGGCATAGTTTAGTTAACCAACTTCAAAAAGAGGGTGGTTCTCTATTTGATTGGTATGTTTTTTTCAACAGATTGACTGCTTCATGAGTTCGATTGTTTATGTTCTTTAAGATTAGAGGTTGACAGAGAGTAATTAAAAAAATGTTAGCAATTAGAATATTGTAGCAATATGTAATGTATTTAAAGAATCAGCTTTTATGTATTTTTACTAGCCAGAAACTTAATAGACTGAATGACAGTTTGAAAATTGACAAACTTACTTAAATGACTGTTACTATGGCTTAATTCTACATCTTGGTTCTTGGAGTCAAAACTGTCAGAAATGTGGAATAAGACAATGTCATATTACCTTGTTATGTACCTATGTAAAATCAGAATCCATAAATACTATTTACTGTTCAAAACTGTAATGTTCCTAATAATCTTTGTAAGAATTGTTTGAAAATAAAATAGACTATATTGTATTGATGTTTTATTCAAAAAAAGGTGTGCTAAGATAAGTAATTCGGTGAGAGGCGATTAATTATATTAAGTACAGTACATCACTGTAATATAAAAAAAAAAACAATACGAAACATTGTACAGTAATCGTTTTCTACTTAATAGTAAAGCAGAGCACCATGTGATAGTACCATTTTCCAACGCTCCCTCCAGTCATTAGGCCTGCAATAAGCCTTGCATATATTATTTCAAGCTGTTGCGAATTATAACATCAACATGGGTACGAAAACTACCAAAATATGACAGTATGATTGATATTGAAACATGTATTGTTGAACAAAATGAATCTTTTTCTATTTCTTTTTAATTAATGTTTATTCTAACTTGATCAGTATAGTACAGGAAATCTAGGAAATATGACTCGAGATTTTATAACTGGTAGGGAGCAACAAGCTTAACTTGAGTACATCGACGGGTAGCTCAGAAAGTCAAAAAGTTTTTGGATTGCGTTTTTCTCCTAAACTATGAGTTTTACATTAAAGTTTATTTGACAAAAAATGTAGAGGACATTCTCATCTACAATTAATGTCATTGTCACTTTTACTAATCTTATATGATTTTCGAAAATTCAAAAAAAATCAAAATTCATTTATTTTAAGTAGGCTCACTTTCCAACCACTTTTGAAACGTCAGTTTACTATTTGTAAAGATTCTACCATCGGTTTTTTCTAGATTTCCTGTACTTATACATAAATTATTTTTACCTGGCATTCTAGTACATTCATGCCACTTATCATGCTGGGTATAATGCCAGACACTATTTTGTAACTACAGAATCTTGTTATATGCTGTGCAAAAACAAGTTCATAAATAAGAAAGAAACATATTCTGAAAAAAAATCATACACCCCCTAACGGAAACATAAAATCCTTGTCTGGGGGTTATACAATCACTTTTCATTACAATATTGATATGCTTTTAAAAAAAATTATAGTCCCATCATTCTCTGCAAAATGATGACAATTCTGAATTTTTAGTCTTGATATTACAATTCTGTAGAATAATATAGGCAATGTCATCCCATATCCATATCCATGAAGACAATACAAAAAATGAAACCTTATTTGGATTGTAAGATTGGGGTGCTTATTACATTACTTAATATCTAATTCGCGATTTTCATTGGAGTTTTTAATACATATTTTGTGATCTGGCTCTCGTAGTACTAAATAAATTTATCATTTTAAATTATTATATAATGAAGGTACACCAATTTTTTTCATCAGTCTAGTTACGTATAAAACAACATGAAAATCAAAGTTTTAAAATTTTAAATACAGAGTCCTTCATACAAAGTTACCACGTAAAAGAAAAATTATTAATAAAAAAATTCTATTGATTCAATTTAATCATAATTCATTTTGTACTAAAAATATATTTATTAAATTATAATTATAATTACTGTGATTGTTATTATAAGTCTTATTAATATAAGAAAAAAAAACAGAATTAAAATTCAATCAATATGAGATAGTTTATTTAAATTATGAAATTAAAATTGTGATTAAATTTAAATCCCATATAAATTGCTTACGTTAGATATTAAATGCATTAATTGTTAAACATAGTGTTATTGAATTATCAATTTAAATTATATATTTCTAATTCACTGTAGTAAGATTTCATCTATCTACATACACAACTAAATAAAATTCTAAATAAAGGTACACTGGGTTTATACTTTAAAAATCATTATTACCTACTATTGTCACACATTATTTAAGAATAAAATTAATATCAATAAAAAGAACCTATACATAAAGAAAATATTATGAACTTGTACTTAAAACTAACATTACTAATCCTCACAACATTCTAACTTCATGTTCTATATAAAAAAAAATCTCATCAGCAAAAAATCACAAATAAAATTATATTAGTCCAGGATCCAGAAGCATTTTTACAACTTTTATCAACTATCATTTCTGTGAGTAGCTTCATTTTGATGAGGTATTTCCTTTACAAAAATTCTTTAATTGTTTTTCGGTTTGTAGTTCCTTCCATCGACATATGTATTGATAACGAGGTCATCAAAAAAAAAGCAAATACGAAAAATTTGCTTCAGAGTAATAATTTGCAAAAATGTTCACTGGATCCTGGACTATATTATTAATTATAATAGAGCTTGTCAAATTTATTTAAAAAGTTGCAATAACCAAACGTTTGATTATTATTAACTGTCACAGACCACTGGCAAGGCAATATTATGTAATATTATTATTTATTATAGGCACATAATTATTTATATTTTTAATATACATACTTTACTGATATGGTGATATAATTATTTATTATAATAGTGTGCAAATGTGTTGCTTTCTGCATAAAATTAGGCAGGCTTTATAATTATAAGGAAGGATTTTAATAATATTGCTATGATTTTTATTTATAAATGCACACAAATACAATATTTTCTCAATACATTTGTAAGTAAATTCCACCAGATTCATATGGTAAAGATTTACTTTGAAAAATATAAATACCAAAACTTAAATGGAGAATTAAAATAAGAACAGCTAGGAATAATACATTTAAAATACTTTTTGTCTGTTCGGGATATTCTCCAAAATTAATAATTATAACAGATTGAGGCTTTCACGATCACAAGTATTATAGGCATTGTTTTGTCAAGTTAGGAAGTACAGTAAGGAGTCCTATATGAAAAATTACAAACAAATGTGTTGATAATACTTTCAACCTCTTTAAAAAAGGCTCTTCGAATCAACGTATTTATTATGCCTCTGATATTTGTACGATACAGCGTATAAAAAAACTAGGAATATCTTATTATAAACGTCGCCAAACTTTTAGTCAGCTCTGAACACAAATTAGTTTGGCGTGTTGCAACTTCAAAGCAGACTAGAAATTTGGCACATACTATACTATTAATTTACGATTCATTATTTACACTATTTGTCGTCATCAAATAATAAGTATTCTGTTATATTATTAATACAACAAGTAGTACAGTAATTTGAAAAGATTACAAAGGGGAATGGTCATCCCCGGCCCATACCTATCCTAACCACCCGGCAGTTTACTTATATCTAAAAAAAATCTTGATAATTCTACTTTAATAATGATATGATATATAAAATTAATCATTACTTTATCAAAAAAAGTTTGCAATACCGTTTTACGATATTTTTTTAAAGGCTTATCATTAATTTGTTTGCTCGTTTTCTTGTTTATTACGCTTGTTGGTAACATAAAAAAATAATACAGCTTCAAATGTTACTTCGCCACTTCGGTACACCGGCGAATAATATGCCCTAGAAGAGTGATATAAAAATGTATTATTTGATGACGACACATTGTAAATGACTTTCACACAAATATCCAATTTTAGTGATTATTGCTTTAAATACTCCTACAATAACCATTCCCTAAACACCTTAATTCAACTGGATGTATGTCTTATGTATCGAGTATTTAGCAATAAACAATATGCGTGTATTTTTTTATTATTAATCTATTTCTAAAATTGAAAAACCAATAAAGAATACAAAAAAAAAAATATCTGGCCTTCTGGCCTCCATTCGGACCACATGCATATACCCTATAAGTCAACATAACAGTTTACATAGAATCACATTCACTCTATACATACCTAAAAGACAACCAATCTGTAACATACTCAGACCAATTAGTGTATAGGACCTGCCTCGCTATAGTCTGGCAAGTTAGTTGATGACAATCCCATGATATGCGGGCGACCAGGGGAAAGACTGCGCGGGTGTGAAATCGTGCGTGTGGTGTGAGATGTGAAATTCATCGGTACACGCCCCCCGGCCTGCTTCCGCGTCGGGAGTGTTACGAAGTTGCCAAGCTATAGACGATACTTTTCTGTCAAAGTATATGATCAACGATCTAATGCGATTATTAAAACTGTCTATAGCATCGATGTTTCATAGTTGTAACCGTGTTCGTCGGTTAGAGCTCCGTAAAAATGCCTTTTTGTGTAGTTTATTGGTGTAAAAAACGGGCAAAAACTTCTACTTTAGTATTAGATATATACCAAATCTAAGCTCGTTTTCCTTAGAAAATGGCAGACAATTTTGTTCGTGAATTTAGGTGCGATAGTGGTCCTTCTATAATTGGTCTGAGGTTTCATATATATTTATGTAATGCAACATTACGAAGATGAAACATATTGCAACGGTAGGTACTTTATAAACAGGGTAACAAATCTAGCCTCATAAAAAATAGTCACATAATAAAAAAGAGAGATGTCAACATTTTACATTCACAATATAACTACTGCAATCATATTTGAACTTTAAAATATAAATGCCGAATAATACTGTTCCACATAATCACGATATACTTGAAATATCATAAGATCCGGCATTAGAAATATATGACCCCATCTGTTATTTATTAGTGCTACGAAATAAATGATAGATAATGTTCAGTGACACCTTGCAAATAGATTGCAGAGTAAAATTGCGGCCAAAAACATTTATCATTCTAAATCTAGGAAAGACAACCTAATTCAGTTAAAATATGCTTTCATTTGACGTATTAGTCGACTAAATAACATTACATAACTGCTGGCAACCCCACGGTTGCAGTATGAAAGTAAGCAACCTCTACTTTTAACTTTTTTTGGGTATATTTTATTATTTACTATTAACTTATGTACATTTTTTTTCAATTAACCAATGAGAGAAGGAAATTAAATAAATTAAAAAAATATATGCATTTAATACTATTCAGTCGCAATTTACCTAGGCAACCCATGTGGAATGTGACAATGTGAATATTTTCCATCATTTATTTCTTATCTCAAATAAATAACAGATGAGATGAGGGTATATATTTCTTATAACGGATCTCATACCATCATTATTAATATTAATATAGATATCAAACAGATATAATCACACGTTTCCAATTTCATTTCGAAATTCAAGGCATCCCATCAGTCTAATCAAACACATTTTTACAATAGTAAAAATTTTATACACACCCATATTCATACCATATAGCCGTTTCTTTAGAATTCTCAGGCTTTTCAGCTCGACTTGTAGCACGTTGTGTATCCTCTTCATCATCCACTGATCTCGTTGGCTCCTGTGATCTATGGTGTTCGTTCGATCTATCGCTGCTTTTACAAGCACCATCGCCTATCACCGTGGAAATTCTATTGTAAACCAAGTAAGTAGGATTCTCCTTGACCGGTGTACTTTGCGGTTTGCTGTTGAGATTGACCTCTGGATTGTCATCAGTCAAATATACTGTGCGGCGAGTTCCGGCTGCACCAAATACAGGGGATGGTGTTGAGGCTGGAATTATTTGCAATTAGATATAACAAAATTCCGAATTAATAATATTTTTTTACTAATACCTACTAATTTTTAAATTGAAATTTTGAACCTCCAAAGAGTCTCAATAGCTCAACGGTAAAGTGGTCGGACTCATCACACGGTTGGTGGTTCGATCCCCGTTCGTTGGTTGGTCTATTGTTGTACCCATTCCTGATACAGTCTTTCCCGACTAAATGGAGGGGAATATTGGTCATATTTAAAAGATATGGCAAATATTCTTTTAAAAAAAATACCATGTAATAGATTATGGCGAAGTATTTCTGACGTCAGTAGAAGTATAAAAAATACATACCTGCAGGCAAACTAGATTCTCCGTCTAGACCTTGATAACTATTCCGATGTGTGGGTGGAACTGCTTTATGTGGCCGTCTCCGTAGCGACGCTCTTATGAGAGCATCGTCGCCTCCTCCGCTATGAATAGACGCGGAAGACAGCCTCCGAACGAAATTACTTTCACTAGGAATCCTGACAGGGTCTAAACTATGTATTGAAGCTGACATGTCCATATTTTCGGATTTCTTCAAAAGAGTGTCATCAAACCGCCTGGTAAAACTTGATTCAGACCCGTGTCTGGGTGATTCGACACTAGGATTTGATGAACCTTGATCTTGATCGGACATTTTGGATAGCTTGTCAAGATCCTGGCTGCCTGGGTCTGATTCGCCAGATTCAGAGCCAGCCAGGGTCAGTTGTGATTTCGACCGACTCGCATCCTCTATTCTTTTGTTATTCCTCGAAGGCACTTTGTTTATTAAGTCTGTGCCAGCTTTCCGCACACGTTTCACGAATGATGCACCAAAGCCTCTTCTTTTAGGTGCGCAATTATCAAGTTTCTTATAATGTTCCATTATTTTCTCTTCTAATTTTTCTTTTTGACGACACAGGGCGTTTACTCTATCGGCGAACATTTTTTCCTCTTCATGATAATGTTGCTTATCTTTTAAAGAGTGTGCTAATAACTCGTGATATTGAGTAAGTAGCTGTGAAACGTGATCCATCAATGATCTTCTATCAGCATCTAAACTTTTGTTCATTTGAATCAACATATCACAATGTTGATTAGTTTTGCTTATTTCTAAATCCATACTCGTGATAACCTCAGATTTCGTATTTATCTCACCAGACATCTCTGTATTTCTTAATTTTAATTGTGTCACTTCACTTCGAATGTTTCTATATTCTTCTTGCATGTTTCTGTACTCATTCTTTAATCTGTCACTGGCCGTAAATAAGTTCCTAAAATCTTCTTTTAGTTTCGAATGTTCGGCTCTTAGATTAGTCAAATTTCTTGATTCTATTTTTAGATTCTCGCGCTCCAACTCAAATTCTGCGACTTTCTTCTCGTATGTGGTCAACTTTTCCTTAAGTTCTCTATTTTCTGTTTTTAAGTCCCGAATGGCTGCTTTTACAGGTTCTTTTTCACTGAGTAACATTTCGTACTCTGTGTTTAATTGTTCGTGAAGAGTTTGCAAAGCTACTTGATCACGCAAAAGATTATCCTGTTTATCTTTTAAGACTTCCAACTGCTTCAAAATTTCCTCCTTTTCTGCAGCTAGCTGACTATTTGCAAGTTGTAAAGTCATTTGTTGTGAAATCAGTGAACCATTTTGTGAATTTAAAGTAGCTACATTAACTTGAAGTTTAGCATTTTCAGCTTGGCAGTTTTCTAATGAAATTTGTAATGCTGCTAGATCCGCAGATAATTGTTCTATTTGTGGATTTATTATACTTTCTTCAATATCAGGCTTTTCTTTATTGTTGCAATTACAGGGCACCAATTTAAAGATATTCGCTTTAGCGGCTATTTCTGATATTAAAGTTTCATGGTCTACATTAGTTATTACTTTTTCTAATAATTCTTCCACGTTTACATCTTTAGCAATTATGTCTGAAGTATTAACTCCTAATTTTTCCATACAGTTTCTCAATTTATCAAAATTGACTTTCTCTAATATCAAATCTTTTTGTAGAGTTTGTATGGTTTCCGTATCAACTTTTCTATGAGATTTCAGCTCTTGTGTTTTTTGTTCTAAGTCTTGAAGTTTATTACTTAATGTCTGATTGATATCAAATTGTCTAGCTAACCTTTCTATTTCTTTGTTTTTAAGTTCAATTTCAGTGGTGATTGTATCAAGCGAAACAGCTTTCTCTTCAATTGCTTCCTTTAATTTATTAACCTCTCTCTGCAAATTATGAGACTCTTTCTCACTATAAGTTAGTTTTGTTTTCAATTCTTCTGTTTGTATGATCAGTCGAGTTACTTTTTCAGCTTCAGGCTTAGTTAGATTTAATTCTTTAGTCCTCGAATCTAAAGTTTTCTCAAGGTCATCTGCCCGTCGTTGTATAGAATCACATAACATTTGAATTCTTTGTTTATCTTTAGTTAAGGATTCTAAATGCCTTTCAAAGTCCTGCAACTTATTTTTTTCTGAATCTCTATCAATTGCCTGTCTATCCATAAAAGACTTTTGCTTATCTAATGAATCTTGCAATTTACGATTTTCTTCTAAAGCATTTTTAAACACTTCTTCCAATTCAGAATTTTGCTGCTTAAGTCTGTTACAATTTTCTTGTAACTGTTCACATTTAAGTGTCAGTCTCTTTTTTTCTTTTTCTTGCTCAAGCACTTTGTCACTACTTTCTAATAATGATTGCTCTCTAAGACTGTCTATAGTAGATAGCAATCTCTTGTTTTCTAATTCAAGTTTTAAAGCTCTTGCTTGTGCATTGCTTGTCAATTGTTCTGACAAACTATTCTCCCCAGATTCTAATGTATTTTCACCTTCGTTATCCGTATCTAAATTACTATTATTACTTTCGCTTAATACTGATCTAGTTATGTACTGTAAGTGATTATTTTCTTCAATTAATTCTTGAATCTTTTGCTGATCAGCATCCCTTTCCTTCAAGAAATAAACATGAATTAGTAATACAATTTATAAATCATTTCTTTTTATCATATTTTTATATATTTCACGCAACTTACCAAAGCAATGTCATTAGCCTCCCTTTTTAATTTAATCATAGCTGCTTCTAGAGTTAAGCATTGTTCGGCCCTCTTTCGCGCTCTTTGTAATTGTTCTTCTAAAGCATCTCTAGTTTCCATAAGGGCTTTGTTATCTTCACGTAACTCTGCTACTCGAGTTTTATAATATTCTGCATCAGCTAAGCGATCACGATACCGTTGAATTTCTTGTTCTAATCTAATAAAAAACCAAAACTTTATTATTATCATTAAAAACAGCGGTTTCACCCGCGTAGATCATATTTCTATAGGAATTAAAGTAAACTATAAATTATGTCTGAGACAAATTTCATCCAAATCCGGCTAGCCACTGATAGTATCAAATATCAATAAGACGTAAGTTTTCTGAAATATTACAATATTTTTTGATTTTTTTACCAAATAATTCTACAAAGTATCATACAGAGAAAAGAGATGAATCAAATCATTTATCTTTCTGAAGTAATGATGTGACCAAGGGAAAACAGGGATACATTTTTAACGTAATATATAATTATGAAGTATGAAATTACGTACCTGTCACATCTTTCTGCTTTTTCCCTAAGAGCATCAACTTCATCTCTGTAACTAGCTGCTTTTCTTGCTTCATTAAACCACTCTTGACTATCTGCACGTAACTTAGCCAAAACTAATTTGGTATGTTCAAGTTCTTCTCGACATTCTGAGAGTTGTTCTGATTTTTCTTCCCTAGAAAATATTGTATTTCAGGCGTTAATGAAATTAAATTAGTATTTTAATTATAGTTTGTCAATAAAAATACTTACAATTCCTGTCTTTGTTTTCTAAGCCTTGCTTTCCAATCAGCTAATTCTACGGCTAAGTGTTGACTCTCACCATTATTTTGGTTTACATTTTGTGTTGATCTGCTTTTTCCACTTTTGTTTTCTGTTTCATTTTCACACAAACCTTCATTGAGTACTAAAGATGCCCAGTTTAGCAAATAATGGTCCCTCTCTTTGGCTATCCTTCTCATGTGATTAAACATTGTTGGTGATTGGAATAGATCTATTGCATCTGGTGTCAAGACAACAGTTTGCATATCTGTTACCTGAAATCGCCAACGGTATGCACAATAATATTCTACTATTTTCTGCGAAACAAAACGAGTCTGTGCGACAGATTACACATTAAACTATAAAGTCACGATTTTTCTTACACTCACACTTTAAAAAGTCAGAGCATCTTTAGGTTATGTATGTTTTTCGCAAATAATAGAAATATTATTATTTGTTTATACATAATGAACTTCCGATGATCTAATGAATCCGAATGTATCCGAATGTGGTCTGTTTTTATTCAAATACTAGATGCCCGCGTCCACGTGAAATTTAGTTTTCACAAATTCACCAGGAATCATTGATTTTTCGGCATGTAATTAGGCTATATTTTGCTTAATAATCTCCTCTGTCTTCCAGTGAAAGTACTAGTAAAATCGGTTTAGCCATTATGATTGATATTGATAGTGCTTCACCACAAAAGCAGCATAAGCAAGTCACATTGAACAGTTAGACAGTATACATAAGACATTCACACTAGTCACTAGTTCACTACGCTAACCGATCACAGAGGTCAGTTGTATCATGGAATTATATTATAATATCTAACACAGTACTATTACCAGAGTACTGTGTTTAAAAAAAGTTCACAGCGCTTCGATGAGACACTTATTCAAGCAACTCAAACGAAAACAGACAGAGCACTTATAATAATGCAAAAGAACAAACGACTGCGCGATATAAAATGCACGGTGCGCCATCTATCGACAGAATACGAAATATTCACGAAAAATCTATAATATAATGGGGATGATGACTAGATTTCAATATATTGATTTTTATGAGACATTCGGGTAATATTAACTAATTAATACACATATATAACAAAGATATTTGTTGTAATTTTGTTTGAACGCCCATACAAAGCTAATGATCATTATGATCAACAACTTCATTAATTCGTGCCTTTAACATTAAAATTTTTGAATTTTTGTTATCACATTGCAAACCAATTTTATTATTATGTCATGAGTATAATGCAAGAGTATTTTCAAGGGGTGAAATAGGGGTTTAAAGTGTACATCGATTTTTACGCGAACGAAGTAGCTGGCGTAATTATAATACTAATATTATAAATGATTCGATTGCTCGTTTGTTTGCATTGAATAGGCACCAAAACTACTGAACCGATTTTAAAATTCTTTTACTGTTTGGAAGCTACACTGTCCCTTAGTGTTATAGGCAATATTTTATCCCTTTAGCAAAACATCTATATTCTAACATATATACTAAATAGTTATCAGGTACTCGTAGATAAGTATAAATACATTTAAGTACTTATGTAAAATGATTAACATTCATAATAATTATAGTAACATCATACATGCAGTGATGTTTAAAGTCATGGTGTAGCAAAATAGGTAACTCAAGGTCATTTAAGACTAGGTTTCATTCCAAAATACACAGTGTGGCTAACCAACTTTGGACTGTTACCTTATTTGTAACATGTATGTCAGACTTATTATGGAGAATCATTAAGACTGATTCACATTGCTATTTAGATCTTATATGGACATTTTAGGTTGTATGCCATTTACATCTAAAGTAATAATTTAAAAAATTGACCATAATATAACTTAGAAAAAACATACATTACATAGATTTAAAAAAATACTTTTACTGAATATTTTAAATAACAAAATATCAAAAATCTAAATTGGATCAGTAGGTTTTGAGAAAACAAACAAAATTTGAGAAAAATTCTTAAATCAAAATCACTTTTTTCAAGTCATTATAAAAACATTAGCAGTTTTTACATAATCTACGAAACTTGAGCTAATGTAAATACAAAAAGTATGTAATACATGTAATACAGAATCTCTATTCCCAATTTCAGCCAAATTAATTCAGTATTTGCATGTGAAAGAATAACAAATGTACACACACAAACTTTCACCATTATAATATTAATGTGATTATTAAAAAAAAAATACAAACCTGTTTTATACATTCAACAATGTTGTGTTGCAAATCAACATCCAGTTCTTTTATTCTTGTTATAAAAAGCTCTTTGTTGGGACATTGAACAGCTGCACCGAGTAACAACAAAGCTAGGAGCTTCATGTTCTCCAACCCCTCTCGAGACTCTGGTGCCTTTCCTAAGCAAATGCATTCTGGCACAACTAAAAGCGTCATTCCTAGCTCCTCCTCATATAATGCTTTAACATTTTTAATGATAGCATCAAAGTTTTTTACTCGCCCCAATATTAATGCTTGGTCTTCGAGACCAGTTAGTTTCGTAATGTGAAAGGATGGCTCCGGATCAATCTGGAGGTAGATATGATGTAAGATATCTCCATCGAATAGCGAGGAATAGTTCTTGATGCTTTCCGGCTCTGCCAGACATGATTTGAACTGAAAATATAAATACAATTATAAGAACCATATTTTTTTTTTATTTTAACAGAGATATTTGGTATGACATTTTTTAAATGAAACATCAGTTTTTCACAAATCCTGCAAGAACCATGGATTCTTCTGTGTTTCTAGTTAAAGTCAGTCAGTAAGTTCAGACATTCCATAGCACAAGCCCAAACAAATGGACAGACAGACAAAAATTCTGAAAAAGCTGGTTTGTGTTTTTGTAATGTGTTAATTACATTGGTCTCGAGGTAAGCTGGTTCCGTTACAGACAATGAGGTCCAGGGCTTGAATCCCTGGTCAGGCCAACAAAAAAAAATTTCTTACAAGAAAAATGTTAATAGCAGACTGGAGTTAGAAAATTGGCGGTATTAGTACACCTACGGCACAGGGGTGTAAAGCCATTGGTCCTGCTATCACGATGCAATGTGATCAGGCAAATTTCCACCAGTCATGTTAGTCTGCTATTTCATAAGACTATGACAGTGAGAGAATAGAGTGCACCTGTGCTTGTGACAATTATGCACTATCATATCTCCTGTTTATCTCACCATCAGATTGGCTCACAGTTTATCTCAACATAAGATTGGCTCATGTGGTCAAAACTTTGGTCAAGAACATATTAATATTATTATTAATAAAACTTACTTACTAGATAGACTAAATACTTTAATTAATTATATGTATTAAGGCTTAGCTTAAACTTGACTATTTTTTTCATTTACAATCCTGACTGGAAGATTCCTATTGACACTTGCTTTGCAGCCGTTCATATTGTTGGTGGCAGTAAACACAGATTTTCATTAGGTAGAAATATCTGGTAAATCAGTTGAATGTATGTATACCATATGAACAAAGAATACAGAATAATAATTAGGAAGGATAATAACCACCAACTCAGATAGTGAGAATGAAATTTAATACACTAATAAATTACTTAACTAGTAAAAAGTTTTTATGATCTCTTAAAAATGTCTAAAAATATATATCATAAGAATACAACAACTTAAAGAAAATAACACATGTTTTATTGGCTTAATAATAAATGTTAAACAAAGATTATTATTTTTTTGTAAGTAGTAGAAGTAGATTAAGAGTAAATAGAGAAAAAAATAAGTACCAAAGTGTAAAACCATTTTTTGTTTTAATGTGTCTAAGTTTTATGAAATCTTTTATTAATATAATAAAGTTGCATATTTTCAATTACACTTGTAGCATATCAACTTAACTGTGATTTATTAAACTGTACACAAAATAGAACCATGCATTCATTGAATTTGCACACTATCATTGTGTATTGTATGGGAAGATGTGTAGAAAAGAGGTCAATTTAAGCCATTGTTTTGTTTTTATTGATTTCTCCTTTAATGAGTTATATTCTTAATTACGATCATTTATTTTTAAATAAAAATTTATTATCCTCCGTAAAATGGTCTTAAATCATCTAACTAAAGCAATATACAAAAATAGGTTCGTATTTTTATTTACTGTTACAAAACAAAAATATCTGGAATAGAATTTAAATATGTAAGCTCGAACGGGCTATTAAAATTTCAATGCATATATTTGATTCAGATTTTATGTTAGAATCTTAGAGACAAATTGTTGACCACTCACCCACGAAATAAGAGGTCCGCCTAGGAAGTCTTCGATCTCGCTGGCAGATGCAGCCATTCTTATTGTGCGTTATGATGAACCGAACCTAATTCTTTGTTCTCTTGGAGCTAACATTGCATCGAATGTGTATTCGAAATTATTTCGAGTGATAATTTTATTAAACATCGGCAAATTTAGGCAAAATATTTAATGTTTAAAAATGTGCAAGTGCAAACACCGTAACACTATTTGACATTGTCATTTAATCATTTTGATTTTTGACACAAGTTCTTCAATGACAAATGACACGATTTGGATTGACAATGACATCAGTGTTATAGTTCTATGATCGTTAACATATTCTTTGTCTACGACTGGCATACTATGAACACTCAGACCAAATACATATGGACTTGTATCGCACCCATAATCACCAACAAAATCGTCTATCATTTTTTGTGAGGTACGATGTAAACTTACTCATGTTTTTAGATTATATAAGCTGCTTGGCAGCAATCATGCTTGACAGTAGGCGATGATGCAGCCTAGATAGATTAAGCACGCACATGCCTAGAAGATGCCTATTCGCTCTTGACTGTTTGATTGAATATACCCATGGTTTAGGTGGTAGGGAAAACAGAAGCTAAAAGGGCATTCCTTAACTTCGGTGTGGATAACGAAGAACCAAAACGCTTCCTACGAGTTCAAGGATCATCAAGTACACATAGATGCAGACCTCTGCGATGCCTGGTTGTTCTATGGTAAAAAGGTGAAGAAAGATCTTGATTGAAACGTCCTGGGCACACTCTCCGAAATAAATCCTTTAGAACACCATAGACAGCCAACCTTTCGGCGGAGGTCCAACGATTGCAATTTAGCACTTGTTAACGCCTCGTTACCGATGCTCGCCGAGTCCAGGGCAGAGGGCTGGTATTTGACTGATCCATCCCATAAATGGGGGAAATACTCCATGCACTAACAAACCTGAGCTTGGTATAGAATAAGAAGCTGTTTCGACGTTAATTAGTAGTGCTTCACCTTATTGAGGTTACCGAGCTTATTACCAGCTGTTTCTGCTTTAGATTCAATGCATTCCCCAAAATTGAACATGAACGATATTATGACACCTAGAAGCTCAATACTGACGGTGATCGGAACAAGTGTATTCCGTAAAATAGAAGGAAAAGGAGTAAGCTGGAAAGGACTCCTTTTCGCTGGGAATGAACATATTTTTAACCGAGTTAAAAAAAGGAGGAAGTTCTCACATCGACGCGTATGTTTTTTCTTATGTTTGTTACCGCATAACTTCGTAATTTCTTAACCCATTTTAAAAATTATTTTTGTGTTGGAAAGAGATAATATGTACAATACTTCCAGATTGGTCCCTTCAACTACTTCATTTAATTGCATGCAAATCAGTTAAATACTGTTGCGCTTTCGTACAGTGAACGAGTACTGGCCATTTCGGTATTTTCATTTTAACACAAAATTACTGAACTGATTTTTATGAAAATTAAATGCAAAAATGCAAATAAATAGGACAAAATAACATCGTATGTGCTACTTTCTAAGCACTTTGCTGGCGGTGCCAATACAGTGATGCATTAACTAACGCCGATTAAAACACGATTAGGATTTTAACACCGTGGTTCTTTCCCGTGGTTCTTTCAGAAACGGCTTTAATTAATACGTCACTGGCTACCGACTTCAAAGTAATCAGAAAGTAGCACATACGATGTTATATAGAAACAGTTTTTAAAAACGCGTTAGATCGTTTTTTTTTATAAAAAATATTTCCAACTAGTCGGGAAAGTCTGTATTAGGAGTGGGTACGACAATAGTCCAACGGGGTTGGGTTCGAACCACCACACCTCGATGATGAGTCCGACCACTCTTACCGTTGAGCTATTGTGTCTTGACAGTGTGGTATGGTCTAGCGAGGCAGGTCCCTATATAATTCGTCTGAGTATGTACAGCATAGACAGGCTCACAAGAACTAGAATAAAACTCAGAGAATTATAACTTTTATCTGACATGAAGCAATTTCAAATTATTAGTAGTATATGAAATAGTCTGTGATTTATGCCTATTAATCTGTGGAGGATTCTTTGGTTGGTGGGTGTTCATGGAGTATTAGTGTTCTGTGGTGTTCATTTGACGTTTGTTTTGTGGTGGTGTGAGTAAATATGTTCCTTGTGGTGGCTTAAAACATCATCATTGTTTGTTGTCTTTGTTAAAAAATAAAAAAAAAAACAATTTTTATGGATTTTGAAGGCGAAAATGTTATTGATTAATTTTATTTAATTTTAACAACTATGTACAACTACAAGATAAGATATTGTTACGAATAACGCCCATGGTCGAATGTCCACGTGAATATTAGGAATATTCGAATTTTAACATAAGAGATATATGAGGGAAAACATTAATCAAATATTTTTTTGTAATTGCAGTGAACCTGAAAATGTTATTATAATCAAACATGCAATTATAGCTTTGTAAAGCCGTTCAGGTCTAATTTACAATTTACCATGTTTACTAAACCTTTTAAAGTACAATTCCAAGATCAGCAATTGGATGACTATGTTCTTGAGGTAAGAATAAAAATTTTATAGTATTATTTTCTTTATGTACTTCAATAAATATAGTAAATATATTCTAAGATAAAAATGACCAATTAAAGGTCATATTTATCTTGGAATATATTTACAAATATTCTTACTAATATAAAAAGTGAAATAAAACATTGTATAGTAATATTTTGATTCAATAAAAATAAAGGCAGAATAATATTGTTTTGGGGTAAACCCCAACCAGAGAGCCTACCATAAAGGACTACAAAAAGCCAAAAACTCCCTAAAACCATTATCTTCTCATTCTTGTGATTTAGGTTGGGCTAGGGTGAACTTAGGTTTACTTTTCAAATCCAAACCTTTGTCACTTTTGAATTTGTTTTATTGTTTGGAATACTTTTGTTGTTTAAAGTATCATATTGTTTTAGAACTCAGTCCTCAAAAGTAAACTGCAAAGTAAAATTGATGCTCTGTGTATCATGAGTAAGGAACTAGACAAATGCAGTATGGAGCGAGACAGATTTAAAATACTAGTAGAACAGTTGAAATGCAAGAGAATTGTACAAGAATATACAAATAGCTGGGATCGGTTTGCACCAACCAATACTATAAGTGGTAGTGAAATATTAGCAAAGACTAAGGAACAAAATAATATGCTGAAATTAGAGGTAATTCTTTAAATCCATGTTTTCACACAAATATAAGACAATGTATTAGGATGGTAGGTCTAGGATGTCACACAAGATATGTTACAAAGAGTAAAAGAAATGTTGTCCAAATGAAATATAAACAAGAATTTAAAAAAAAAAAGAGTATTTGCCATATCTTTTAAATGTGACCAATATTCCTAGATCCCTCTAAACTAGTACGGAAAGACTATTAGGAGTGGGTATGACAATACACCAACGGGTGGGGAGCTCTTACCGTTGAGCTATTGAGGCTTAATTGATAGTCTGGCAAAACCACAGGGCACCGCTGGTAAATACATGAATCACTTTAATGTAGGCTGCTGAAATTAGCAAAGATTAGATATTCTCTGTATAAAGTACAAAATAAAAGAAAAAATCCAGCCCACCCATTGTGGGGCCTCTGAGAGCCGATGTAAAGTTTGACCTCCTCAGAAAGTCTCTAGATTTATTTATTTGATTTATTATTAAAGCAATTTTTTTAGCTATGATGGCTCAATGGATATGACCTCTGGGGCATGGAACATATTTTCAGTTATGTGGATTTTAAGAAATTAAATATAACATTCCCAGAGAATTTTTTAAATTCTCTTCTCAGATTGAAGATGGTGTGGGTTCGAATCCAGTCTGGGGCATGCACCTTCAATTTTTCAGTTTTTACCTTTTCAAGAAATTAAATATCACATGTCTCAAATGGTGACGGAAAAACATTGTGAAGAAACCTGCATATGTGAGAATTTTCATAATTCTCTAGGAGTGTGAAGTCTGCCAATCAGCATTGAGACAGCATGGGGAGTATTAGCCTAACCTCTCTCATTCTGATAGGAGACTTGTGCTCAACAGTGAACTGAATATATGGGTTGTTAATGATGATGATGATGATTTATTTTTAAATAGGTAGAAACACTGAGAAGTAAATTAGAAGAGGCCGAGGATGATATACTAGCATTGAGAAAGCAACTGCAGAAGGGGCAAAATTATGAGGAATTTAATGAAAACAAAAAATCATGTCAAACATCAAGAAATGATTATGAACAACTTATACAAGAATTAGAAAAAGTAAAGAAAAAGGTAACCAGTTATATATTATTAAATAGATTTGTATTTCAAGTTGTCTTAATTTACTAACACTTTTGAAACATCAAGTTTGATTATAATATCTATTTGGTCCATAGTTTGCTGTCAAGAAAATCAATTCTTCTAAAAAATTTTTTTTTTCTATTTTCTAATTTAAATTTCTTTGTTTTTATACAAAACACTAAAATTAAAAAAAAAATAGAAACGTAGATAGCCTGTGTTGCAATGTGTATGCAAAATTTCATACTGAATGTAAGTCATATTATAAAGTCTGATTTTTCTTTTCTTCAATTGATCTTAGATCTTAGATATTAGTATTTTTTTATTTATATGATTTTTATATATAAATACTAGCGGACCCGGTCAATTTGTTCATTTTGACATAAGTGCACTTATTCTCTATCCCTACTCTACCCCTACTCTACCCCTACCCTACCCCTACTCTACCCCTACTCTACCCCTACCGCTTGACTCTTAAATGTTTGTATGGGAAATAGAAAAGGGCAGTTTTTAGGGTTTTCCCGGAAATTATTTGATTTTTTCTCACCTTTTAAACCTTCCCTATACCTCTACGAACATTTCAAGATCAAGATAAGATAAATCCGTTAAGCCTTCTCGAGTTTTAGCGAGACTAACGAACAGCAATTCATTTTTATATATATAGATAGATATAGACTAGTGGACCCGGTCAAGCTTCGCTTTGACTTATGTGCACTTCTTCTCTATCCCTACTCTACACTACTCTACCCCTACCATACCCTACCCCTTGATTCTTAAACGTTTGTATGGGAAATAGAAAAGGGTTGTTTTTATGGTTTTCCCGGCAATTATTCTAATTTTTCTCATCTTTTAAACCTTCCCTATACCTCCACGAACATTTCAAGACCAAGATAAGATAAATCCGTTCAGCCGTTTTCGAGTTTTAGCGAGACTAACGAACAGCAATTCATTTTTATATATATAGATAGGATATCATCTAAATATATATAACTCAAAGGTTATATATATTTAGATGACCACTGAGCAGATTGTTATAATATGATCGAGATATTATGACAGGCATCCTCTAAGAAAGGATTTTGATAAATTCCACCCATGGGGGATGAAAGTTTGTATGGACAGTCCTTCATTATTAGAGTTATAGTTTGAAAATTTGTTCATAAATCATAAAAAAAATTGGAAATACAATGTGATTCAAGAATTTTTAAAATTCAGCCTCTAAGGTGATGAAATAGATTGATTTCCACGCGGACGACCGCTAGTCCTAAATAAGAACAAATATCACTTTCTACTTAAATATTAAAATTATTTATAAAATTAATTTTAAATTAAAACAACATAAAGTATTATTACTGTATTTTTTTTATAATAGTAGTATAATTGTACTAGCGGACGCCCGCGACTTCTTCCGCCCATAGACCTCCTTAATCCGGCCCTCTCGCAAAATCCGTTCTTAGTGGACCTCTTACTATCTATAAACTACTTTCCAGCCAAATTTCATCTTTTTACGTCAAGCGGTATTTAAAATTTCGTGATGAATGACCTTTTACATTTATATATGTCACCGTTAGATTGTAAAATACGTACGTTTATGATCTCACACGTGATATTATAGTCAGGGCCGGCCCGTCCATACGGCGAACGGAGCAGTCGCTCCAGGCGCCAAATCCTAGAGGGCGCCTAAATGAATAAAGAATGTTGGTCACTCCAGAGTATGGTCGAGATCTTCACGTTCTATACTTACTTTGCACTTACAATGGTATAGGTAATAGATATACATTATTAGAAGCAAACAGGAGAGGCGTCATAACTGGATCTCGCTCCATTCTAAAATTTACTTCGGGCCGGTGCTGATTATAGTCTGTCGTCAAAATGTGAACTGAAAATACTGATTACAATTTAACGTGATATTTTTCGGTATAATAAAATCTATCGGAAGTGAAACCGTTAAACAGATTATAATATCCCGAGTGAGATTTTACAATCTAACGGTAACATTTATAATTTGTTTGTGCAGTATCAACAAATTCAACTAGACTACAGGGCTACAATAGATGACAAGGAAGAGTTGGTATCTGATCGTGACTACTATAAAAACAAGGTTCAACGTTTAAACCATCAAATAAGCTTTATACTGACAAACAGAACAAAGTCACAGACAGAGAATGATACGCCAAAACCCATTGTCGATATTGATGCAGTTTTGACAGAAAATAAATATCTACACGAGAGAATTACACAACTACAAGTCGAAAAAGAAATTGTGAAGAGAACTCTGACTAAATACAAGGTATTTATAGTTTTTATTTAACTCTAGCCGACGCCTATTGGTTTCACCCACGTAGTTCCCGTTCCCGTGAGAATATTATATTAAAACGAGAGCACGTGACACTCACAAATAACGTGGCTTTCTAATGTTAAAAGAATTTTGAAAATCAGTTCATGATATCCAGAGATTATCCCCTACCCTTCATTCTTCTTCTTCTTCATTCTTAATAATATTAGTATGGATGAATATTGTAGTCTTAGATTAAGTAAGTATACTTGTTCTCAATTGGATTTTAAAGAATAAAAAAATTAGGTAAAAATTCAAGTCGAGTTTAAAAAAATGTATTTTTTTCAGTTTTTATTGGACAAGAGGAGCAAAAATGAAACATGGAATTTAAAAAAAGGTTATTCAGATGTCATGACACAAAAGCAAGGTAATTAATATACAGGGTGTCCCGTAATTAATGGATAAACGCAAATGGTAGATACACCAATTAATGTTACTTGCCTAAAACATAATTATGTAGTTTTCCATTGGTAAAAGAATTTTGAAAATTAGTCCAGTTTTGCAACCTTATTCAATAAACAAATAAATGAACAAAAAATTCTTCCTCTTTATATTTCTCTATTTTAGTATCTATTAATGTATGAATATGGGAATAAAATATTCTATGATATAGAAGCTTTCATTGGTGAATTGTTTAGTTTCATTTTTGGCGTGAAAGCTAACAAGCAATCGTGACAAATAAACTCTCTTTCGCATAAATATGTTATTAATATTTCAGTACGTGAGTATTTGGATGTTAACTCGAAGACGGGATTAAAAAGAAATTCTGCAGCTGAATTGAAATCTCTATGCTTGGGATTGTTTGAAGCTTTGAATGATAAATCTATAGCGCTTCAACACCAAAGAAGAACCAATCAGTGAGTTACTTTTGCTATATGCTATAAAATACACAACTAAATGCTTGTAGGAACCTACTCTTACTCCAGTAAGCCTAATGTGTCAACAACATATCTCCTGAAGTGAAAAAGACATTATCAACCAAGAAACGGCGAAGTTGAAATATCAATATTTTCGATTATGCTGCTATTTGTCTACATTATGCTAGCCACTTAGGGTCCAATATACCCACATGCCTGCAGCGCTGCCAGCGTTATGTTCTGTAAAACTCATGTTGGTAGCTATTTTTGCTTCAATAGGGTAGTCGACGGTTGTAAGACCTGTCGTGCTGTATGGATCAGAATGTTGGGCGGTGAAAGGGATGGATAGTAAACGAATGCATGTGAACGAAATTCGTATGTTGAGATGGATGTGTGGTGTGACAAGAATAGATAAAATAAGGAATGAGTATATAAGAGGAAGTCTGAAGGTGGTGCCAGTGACAGAAAAATTGAGGAGTAGAAGGTTAGCTTGGTATGGACATGTAATGCGTAGAGAGGAAAGTCATATTACTAGAAAAATGTTGAATGTACAAGTGGAAGGTCATAAGAGGAGAGGAAGGCCAAAGAAGAGATGGTTAGATTGTGTGAAAGAGGACGTGTGTGTAAAAGGAGTGGATGATGAGTTGACGAGTAATAGAGACGAATGTAAAAGATTGACATATTTTTCCGACCCCACTTAAGTGGGATAAGGGTAAGGAGATGATGATGAGGGTAGTCGACTCATATCAATAATAATAAATAAACAATATTAATTTCGCGTAGTCGACAATACAATCTATCAACAGTTAACAATCTTCTTCTTTGTCGCTGCGCTCTTTACAGAGCAGTCGAGGACATGTTGGAGGCAGATATACGCCTCACGAGGATTCGCCACTTCTCCCTGTGTGTAGCGAGTCGTGTACATTCATGCAAGGGGCCGCCTTCAGCAGATTTAATCTGGTCGGTCCATCGCATGGGTGACCTTCCGCGTGGCCTAGTTCCCTCCACCTTTCTTCTCACAACAAGGCGTTCGATGCACTCATTCCACCGGGAGACATGTCCAAAAACCTGAAGAATACGACTGTGTACTAATGTCGAGTCCTTGGAGTATAGAAACGTTAGGAACTCAGTCCAGGAGACTCCCAGCATTCGTCTCCAACACCACATCTCCAGAGCATCTATCTCCTTTTTACTCAACTTGTCGCAAAGTTCATGTCTCTGCAGCGTATAACAAAATATCACAATCTTATCGGTGGCTAGCATAAATCTTTTTCTTAAGAGGAGGACCCCTAGGAAGAGGAAACCCCGAAACATGTTATGTTTAGATGCAGAGGTGTATCTGAACAACGCGCAGCACACATTGGATCCCCAGCAACACTCCATGAGGCGTTCGGCGACCTGGGCGGCCTGCTGAGCTTCTGGAGCGAGCTCGGTTGGCTGGAGTGACTCCAGCGGGGACCAGCACCGAAGGGAGCTACGTACAACGGCCAAACCTTAGTGGCCAAGTGCGGAAAAGGCCCAGGAAAAGAAGAAGAAGAAGAAGAAGTCTTTTTCTTGTCTTGAGATATGTGGGTGGTAGCTGTAGTAGTGATACCATATACAGATTGTATAATTTGCCGCGTTTTTTCTGGTCACGCTTTCATTTGCCAGAGTCTTTTAAACATTCTATTTCTTGTGATTGTTTCAGAATACTGGCAAATAGAATAACGGAATTAGAAAAAACACTAGAGAGTTGGTGCAATGGTGAGAAGTGTGTACCATCTTTTCCCTCACAAATGTTAATAGAGGAACTCCTCGAATCCAGTTCTGTGAAGTCTGGTGAATTCAAAGACAAACCAGAGAGGGAACCTCTAGAGAATTTGACAAATAAAATAACTTCTGACAGCGAGGAAGAAATTTCAAAAAGCAAAGATGATTTGTCTGTGGATTTGGACTACGATAATGGCAGTGATAATGGAAGCCTGAAGAAAATCGTACTTCCACTAGAGCTGGAACAGTTGGTCAAAGAGGCTCTTGCTGAAATAAAATCGGTTCAATAATAGTAATTCACTTGTTTCTGGTATAGTTTGTCTGCAGGCTAATTCACTAACTTTGACGTATGCTAGTTGAAATTTTCGAAATTGAGATGCTATGTGACAAATATCATCCGGTGCTTACCGGTCGATGTAATACTGTAGGTAGATGACATTTCTCAATTGATTTGATGTTTATTGTAATAGGTGGATGATAAAGACCAAAATAGTGAATAGGCCAGCAGAACAAATTTACTATAAAATTGGCCTGAATCACTTAGGCTGTGCAAAACCAACCCAACATTCCATTTATAATGTATTATTTTACATAGAGATAGGAAAAATATATCTACTTAAATATCATATCTAATAAATAATTACCTCAAAATCAAGTGCTTGTAAAATTTCATCTTATTTTAGAGTATTTTATTAATAAGTGTTTTAGTTAGAACTCGCTGACTACGAGAACTAGTTAATTTTTAATTATTTATCATTATATTGTAATATACCAAAGAGTAAAACCTATCTAGTCTGACATATTGTTATTTTTAAAGATGCATTTATTATAAAATCATAATTATCATTCGATGGTCATTTATCTCAATGATATAAATAAAAAATATAATATTCATTCAGTCTTTTATTTATTATGAAAAATATAACATTCTGTTAAATGAAAATAAATAATTGTAATAGTTAACATTGGGTTTAAAACTCATGTTGTAGTAAAATAAATGACGTAATTGTTTTCACAAAACATACTATTTAAATTATGACAATAATATTGTTGAAATATAGACTTTATATTAAGAATAACAGAAATACACTAATTTTAAATTATTATTTTTTTTACATCAATGGCTTTAAATCAACTTAAACAGTTATCTCTCACTACATAAGAAAAAAGATATAAATACCTTATTAAATTATTGTTCTAATACAACATTAATTTAATTATTTATATTTTTTTGACTCCATTTTTACACAAAACAAATGTGTAACCGGATTTGTATTTGTCTGACGTGTCGTGTCGTGACACATCAGAACAGAATCGGTATCATACATTTTATATGGCAACATTTACACTTTTGTGTTGTGACATGTCGTGATGACTCCTGATTTGCATACAAAAAATATGATACCGATTCTGTTCTGATGCGTCACGACACGACACGTCAGACAAATATAAATCCGGCTTAATTCTCGGTAATAAGCATATGATATGATATCAATTTAATACATTTTAAATGTATATTTAAATTCACAGAGGGTACATAATAGGGTAGTTGACACTTTTTTTTAATAGTCTTAAATTGTTCATTATCATTCTATTAGATTGAAAAAAATATCATGTTTTTTTAAACGTGACAAAAACCTTTATTTTTTTGACTATACAAGCCCAAACGCTATCGGCCATGATGGTCTATATTTTATCGTTTCATGACGTCACGTAAACACTAAACCTTAACCAAACTGTTTAGCGGTTATTTAGTTTTGCGTTTATTCCTTTAGTACATCAAGTAACATTGTGACGTCACAAAATAGACAACAGCTTTTTGACGTTTGAAAAAATCGATAAAACACGATTTTTAAATTAAGTTATCCGTATTTATTAATATCGAGATATTTCGGACCCTTACAACTTGTACTATACAAAATTAATATTGTTTATATTAAATTTGATACGAGTCAACTACCCTATTATATCGTTTATTCTAATAGGTACAATAAAACATATATTGCCATGGGCAGGCGAGGTCTCATTTATGCCCGCAGATAAATATACTACTTTTATTATATTTATGGCGTTTTGTGGTTGTGGCCGGTGGGCCCATGTGCGGGAACCCTAAGACATCCAGCTAGCAGTAGTCTACGGTTTACGCCAGTACATCATTAGTTAAAGACTCAGACCAATCATTATATTTTATTGGACTTGTATCGCACTCAAATTCACCAACAAAATTATCTTTTTCTAAAGGGACAACCTCTCGACAGCATTTTTTGTTGGTGAATTTGAGTATACTCACACATCGAAAATATTTAACTAACTGTCCCGCCTTATTTATTTGAATAGGTAGGTACAAATATTAATAATGAAAAGGAAGTAAATAATTATTAATTAAAAGTATATTAAAAAAAGAAATCAACCGGCGGGCACAAATTTATATAACGTGGGTACAGGCCTTAATAATATATTTCACTTCTGTCCATTAATGCCCGCACTCCCCTGCGATCCACGGCGGCAGACGACGAACTTGTCCACCAGGGGCAGCGGCAGGCAGGATGGAGTCACGACAATTGGCGTTTAATTTTTTCAGTGAAGGCACGTCGCGCAGCTCGCCAAAACAGGCAACCTCGCGCCCAACAATTTAGTTCTCGAAGTAGGTACTAACTCCGCTCCCTATAGCGGGAACGATTTAGCAAAATTATATAATATATTGGAATTAGCAGTATTTGGTAATTGAATATAAAAAACTGCAGACGGCAGCGTCGGTCGCGCGAATTAGTGACGCGACCGTGCTTTGACAGACGTTAGTTCTGACTGGCTTGCCTACAAGGTCAAATCGCGACGTCAGCCGTCTAACGGTAAACCCGGCAAAAACCGCCGCGCGCGACTCAATGTCGAGCGCGAGCTTAAGTTACCAACAAAATAATGTTGCAACATTAAATTTGTAACTTTTACAAATTTATTGTTACATTACCCCGCCGGCCCTTACAAGGGTTTTATTTTAATGATAAAATCCGCAGTAATTAGTGAAACGATCATATTATTATGATCTTGTTTACTATCATTATTTTAACCACCATGTTGCATGTCTGTCAGCACAGCTGAGAAATAAGTATGCAACCAAGAGTGTAATTAAACTAAGTATATAAAAAAAATTATGTGAGTTATAAAAAAAAATTACGAATAAATTTATAATAATGCATGTTAACCCTAATTATTATAATTGACTTATTATTTTTAAGTCTTTTATATGCCAGGTGCCTAAGCATTTACCAGACATATCTGCCAAGACATAAACTAATGGAGACTTTTTTTCTATAATGCGACATTTTATGAATTTAGGGGCTAGTTTCTTACTGAAAAACTTATCTTTATCGCTTAAAACGTATGTACGTTTCATGACAATATCTCCTACATTATACTCAAAGGGCTTCCGTCTTGAATTATATTTTTCTGAATTTTTGACGTGAGCGTGATATAACGATTTTTGAACTTGGTCGAAAATATTGCACATAAAGCTAGAGTTTTCAGCGTATATGTCCCGTGGCATGAATACAATTTCGTCACCTAAATCAGTGTCAGTGTAGTGAGAACCACAGATTACTGTTTCTCGCCCAAAAACTAAAAATGAAGGAGTAAAACCTGTCGCCTCATTCACAGAGTTATTTATGGCAAATTGAACACTAGGTATAAACAAATCCCACGAACGGTGATCATTATCCACAAACATAGAAATACAGGTTATGATTGTTTTGTTGTATCGCTCCACAGTATTAACTTGTGGGGTATATTTTGGAGTAAAATATATGTTTGGAATACTATATTTTTTGAATAAGTCATTAGTGTGATTACTAACAAGTTGGGGTCCATTGTCAAGGAGAATGGTCTGAGGGACGCCGTGAATCAAAAATACCTGTTCCTCTAATATTTTGACGATAATTTGGGAAGTTGCTTGTTTAATTGGGAAAATTTGACAGAATTTTGAAAAACAACACGTTATAACTAAAATGAATTTGTTTTGTTTTTTTGTTACGGGCAACGGGCCCATTAGGTCAACAGAAATCATCTGATAAGGTCTAGAGCATTGTTTGGGGCGACCCATTTCACCAAGAGTGGGATGGTTTTGGGGCTTGTATTGAAGACAAGTGGAACATGAACCTACATATTTTGCGATATCTCGGTACATCCCTGGCCAGAAGTATCTAAGGGCGATACGCCTGTAAGTCTTGAAAATGCCCAAGTGACCAGCCGTTGGGTTGTTGTGATTTTCCCTGATAACGTTATCCCTAAACTCTGATGGAACCACTTCCTTCCATGAAAATTCATTTGTGAGATGGCATTTGTTCTTGGATAGTCGAAATAAGATGTTATTTTTTATTAAGTAATTAGGAAAATTAATTGGGTTGTTAAGACAGTTATTATAAATGTTTTTATACCAATCATCGCTAGTAGTCGCAAATGATTTGGCAGTGTTAATTACGGAAACCGGATGAGCTCTAGATAAGGCGTCAGGAATAACGTTATCAGGACCGCGACGGTGTTTGATTTCAAAATCAAATGAAGATAATCGAACACCCCAACGGGCTAGGCGACCTGTAGGGTTGCTAATGGATAAAAACCATTTAAGTGCGCTATGGTCTGTATAAACTGTAAAGGGTTGACCGTTTTCTACGTAGCAACGCCAATGTTCCAACGCAACTACTACAGCTAAAGTCTCGCGTTCTGTAACGCTGTAATTCCTTTCCGCTCCAGTCAAGGATCTGCTCATATAGGCAATAGGTCGTTCCTTGCCATCAATATACTGCGTGAGCATTGCACCTATTCCATAGCTGCTCGCATCCGTATGAACTTGGAAAGGAAGTTCATAGTTTGGACATGAAAGAACCGGAGCAGACACAAGACATGCCTTCAATTTTTTAAAAGCCACGTCTGCTTCTTCAGTCCATCGAAAAAGGTGGAGCGTTTTTCTTACTCGAGGTCAGTTTATTAAGTGGTCCTGCTATCGTGCTAAAATTTGGCACAAACCTACGGTACCACGTAGCGGTGCCTAAAAAACGTTTTACTTCTTTACGGTTCGTAGGAGTAGCATAATTGAGGATAGCTTTTACTTTATCCGGATCAGTTCGCAGCCCTTTCGCATCGACTACGTATCCTAAGTATTTGAGCTGACTTCGAAAAAATTCACATTTATCCAAATTAATGGTCAAGTTAGCTTTTCGTAATTTGTCTAGGACCCGAAGCAATAGGGAAACGTGGTCATCAAATGTGTTTGAAATGATAATGATATCGTCTAGGTACGCGAATATACGGTGATCTACTTCACCTAGCAATGCGTCAACTAGTCGCTGCTGAGTAGCTGGAGCATTGGTCAGTCCAAATGCTGTGGTTTTAAAGCGCAGCGTTCCACGGTTCGGGACGTAAAAAGCTGTCTTGTCTCGATCTTCCTCTGCTATAGGAATTTGCCAAAAGGCTTTAGATAGATCGAGGCTGGTTAAGTAACGTGCATCACGCAAATTATCGAGAATTTCTGAAATGTACGGTAAATTATACGCATCTCGTTTCGTGACCGAATTGAGCTTCCTACTGTCCAAACAAAAACGTGGCTGGCCATTCTTTTTAGTAACTAGGAGAACGGGCGATTGCCAAGAGCTCTCACAAGGTTCGATTACATCTAATGCCAGCATTTCGTCTACTTGTTCGACTAGGATTCTTTGTTTTTCAGGAGAGAGCCTATAGTACCTCTGCCTGATCGGTGGTGAATCGCCAGTATTAATGCGGTGAGTTATTAAATGAGTCCGACCTAATCCTTTATGTTCAAAGGAAATATCGTGAAATTGTTTTATAACATTATCTGCAGTCGCCTTTTGAGTGCTATCTAAATTATCATAAGAGTGAATTAGATTTTCTGAATTACTACAATTTAGATCAATTAACGGTTCATTTGACAAAGCAATTGAACCTAAGTATTTGGGACATAATTTAAAAGCCCGCCAAAAATCAATTCCTAATATAAGAGAGTAACGAATTTCTGGGACAACGTAAGTTTTTATAATATGAAATTGAGAATCAAAAGTAATAGGTAAATTTATGTAACCTATACTTTGCAGTATTTGACCACCGGCCGCAGTTACAGATATCGCGTCATCTGTAAATATCTTAAAATCGCGATTTAATAAGGTTTTATGCGCATTATTGCCTAGGATAGAAACACTAGAGCCTGAATCAAGAAGACCAGAGGCAATCGTGTCATTAATTTTTATATTGACATATGGTCGTATATCATCTAAAGGTTTGTAATTCAGAATTGTAGCAATATTGTAAGTGTTAAAAAACCTACGAACAGTTAATAACCATTCCTCCCATTCTTTTCTATGCACTGTAGAATGAGGCTTGCTACAATTCTGAGAATTTAGTTTTTTGAAGGAGTGTTACAATTAGGACAATCGGGTTTCTTGACACCTTTGTGACCACATTTAAAGCACAAGATTTCTGTATTTTCACAATTTTTAAAATTATGTGAATTGTTACGACATCTGGGGCAGTAGGGTAATTTACTAGTAGTATTAGAATTATTATTATTAATAGCGTGCAAATATTTTTCATTAATGTTGTTAGAATTAGGGTTAGTGTAAATAATAGGGTTTTTGTAACTATTTTGTTTATAATTGTAATTTTGGTTAAGATTTTGTTTTTGCGAATTTACAATTTTTGATTTATACGCAAATTCTGGCGCGACCATAGAATCTGAAGGTCCGGCAACAGGCTCACGAAATTGTACCATACGTGAATGAACGTTTTCATAATTTTTACATAATAGACGCAAATGTTCAACAGTTTTAATCTCTGTTACAGAAGCGAGCGTACTTGCATAGCACGGCCTAATATTATGCAATATAATTTCTAACCTGTCGTCTTCTGATAGGGGCTTCGATAGGCGTGAAAACATACCAGCCAGTATTGATAAATAAATAGTAATGTTCTCTGTTTGGCCCTGGGTTCTAGATCGAATCTCGGCTAATAGTCGGTAGTCATAATCGGGCTTATCGAAGTCTTGTTTGAGAAGCACGACAAGATCATCCCATGACGATACTTGGTCTTTCACGCTACGGAACCAGTGCAATGCATCTTCTGCAAAAAACTCAGTAGCAAAAGAAAGAAGTTTCGATCCCGAAATGTTACGAGCCAAGGTAAATTCATTTACACGCTCAATAAAAGAGCGGACACATGACTTCCCATCATATTTCAACTTGAGCACTTCGGAAGGAAATCTACTGTTACCCTCACAAGTAACTGTCACGTTAATTGGTGTGGGCGAAGGTTGGTTATCTGTATTAATACCGACCACGGCAAGGGGATCAACACTCTTTAATTTTAAATTTAGTAATTTATCATATAAATTTTTATAAAGCTCACTACATTGTGAGTGTTGATCTGAAGAAGCTTTATCGGGTTCAATTCTATTGATCCTATGATAAACGTGGAAGAGAAGATTTTCGATGCGATTTAGTGTATTTTTATCAAAAACCTCTTCCGCAAGGGTTAAATTAATTTTATTTAATAGTTCAAAAGTGCAAGATAAATCGTCTGAAGTGTCTAAATGCGAATATAAAATTTCTTCTGAGGGGTATAATTGTGATAATTTATTTATTTGCTTTCTTAGCTCTGCTACGGTATTGGCAGGTGTTTCACCTCTAACAGCCACTTCATATTCTAGCTCAGGCTTTTGTAAAGAGAAAAACTTTATCGCATGAGACATGTTGGTAAAAATGAAATATAGTGCTAAATCCAATAACAACAAAAATTTCTAATAAATATAAGAAAAGAAAAAAAAATAGTGAGTAGGGTAAGTTGTGAATGGCTCATAAAAATTATAAAAGAAAAAATAATTCCGTTCTGTTACAATAATTTAACGGAACGCTTTGGTTTGATGATGAATGGATTAATTAGCGAATGAAATGAATGAAATGAACGAGTTAATAGAAAAGGCAAAGATCACAACATAAAACTAAAAATAAAAGTTTTTTTTTTTTTTTTTGTAACTAGTGTGAACGCAGCTTTAGAATTAAGGTACTTATTTCTATACAATGAGAAAAAAATACAGTGAGAAATTTATAGTGCAGTATAATCTAGTATCAAAATATTAAATCAAATTAAATTACGGAATAACAAGAATTACAGAAATAAAAGTAAAGTAATTTGGGGCATTTACCATAGTCACAACAATGAAAAGTACTACGATCACCTTAGTTACTGCAAACCAACAAAAAAAAATTAAAGCGTTTTACAAAAACAGAAAAAAAATACCATCAACAAAACTAGCTATAATTGACAGAAGCGAAAGCCATTAAACCACGATCAGGGCGCCAGTGTCCCGCCTTATTTATTTGAATAGGTAGGTACAAATATTAATAATGAAAAGGAAGTAAATAATTATTAATTAAAAGTATATTAAAAAAAGAAATCAACCGGCGGGCACAAATTTATATAACGTGGGTACAGGCCTTAATAATATATTTCACTTCTGTCCATTAATGCCCGCACTCCCCTGCGATCCACGGCGGCAGACGACGAACTTGTCCACCAGGGGCAGCGGCAGGCAGGATGGAGTCACGACAATTGGCGTTTAATTTTTTCAGTGAAGGCACGTCGCGCAGCTCGCCAAAACAGGCAACCTCGCGCCCAACAATTTAGTTCTCGAAGTAGGTACTAACTCCGCTCCCTATAGCGGGAACGATTTAGCAAAATTATATAATATATTGGAATTAGCAGTATTTGGTAATTGAATATAAAAAACTGCAGACGGCAGCGTCGGTCGCGCGAATTAGTGACGCGACCGTGCTTTGACAGACGTTAGTTCTGACTGGCTTGCCTACAAGGTCAAATCGCGACGTCAGCCGTCTAACGGTAAACCCGGCAAAAACCGCCGCGCGCGACTCAATGTCGAGCGCGAGCTTAAGTTACCAACAAAATAATGTTGCAACATTAAATTTGTAACTTTTACAAATTTATTGTTACATAACTAATCAAATATAATCAAACACGACACACAACTTTGACGGCCTCCATTGCGCAGTGGTATGCGCGGTGGATTTACAAGACGGAGGTCCTGGGTTCGATCTCCGGCTGGGCCGATTGAGGTTTTCTCAATTGGTCCAGGTCTGGCTGGTGGAAGGCTTCGGCCGTGGCTAGTTACCACCCTACCAACAAAGACGTCCCGCCAAGCGTTCCAGTACGATGTCGTGTAGAAACCAAAAGTGGTGTTGATTTCATCCTCCTCCTAAAAAGTTAGCTTGCTTCCATCTTAGATTGCATCATCACTTACCATCAGGTGAGATTGTAGTCAAGAATAAAAAAAAATAAAAAAAAAATATCGATTCTACGGATGCAGTTTGTATGAACACTTTTGATCATGATCATTGACAGAGGGAGCGAGCGAGGCAGGTCCTATAGAAGGTATTAGTCTGAGGTGTGAGAGCACATTACGCAATGGTGGTGTAGTGGTGGAGCAAGGCGGCGGAGTGGTCGCGCAGAGCCGCCGCGTCCGCCCGCAAGCGTGCGGCACCGGAGGCGGCGCGCACGAGCCGGGCCAGCAGCGGGCGGTGCGCGCGCTCCGTGTACCGCTCGTACGCCTCCAACCCCTCCTGCAGCTTGAGGATCAGGCTGTCGTAGTTCTTGCGCACCACTTCTAGTATCTGCGGAATGGGGTAGTTGACTGGTATCAAATTTAATATAAACAATATTAATTAAAAAAAAAAAGTTAAGGATTTCTTTAGAAACTTAATTTAAATATCACGTATTTTTTTCAAAAAACGTCAAAAACGCTGGCATCCATTTTGTGTCACTTGATGTACTGAACGTCAAACTAATTGTTGACTTATATTTTTGTCAAACGCACCATTTGTATGGGATTTATTATAGTGACGTCATGAAACAGTTGAAATATAGACTGTCATGGCCGACAGGCGTTTTGGCTGGCTAAAATTTCCACGTCTCAAAAAAATATGAAAAAAAAAATGTCAGTCTAGTGGAATGATAATGAACTATTTAAAACCATTTAAAAAAAATGTCAACTAGCCTATTGACATATTGCCAAGCCACACCACAGTTGTATGATCGCGCACGTTGACTAAGCAGCGTACTGTGCAGACGAGGACTGCGATGTGGTTGTGTTAATGTGGAATGTGATTGTGATGTAGTTTTCGTATAGCTCCAGTACCTGATCCTCGGTGGGCGTGGACAAGCTCTGCGAGGCGAGCCACACCTCGATCTTGGGCGAGAAGTGTTGTATGATCGCGCGCACGTTGACTAAGCAGTTCGCGAGACGCAACGCCTCCGCCTTAAACTCTCCGTCGCCCGTCGAGTAGCGAAGAGCTTATAAAGGAATTAATGAAATTAGGACAAATTTAAGCAACACTATATTGTCTTGAAGAAGCCAGTTTATTAGAAACTAGCCCGCGATTGCACACTTTTATTTTTCTTTCGCGACAGAAAATAGCGAAATCCACCTTTTTTTAGCAGACTCTAAAGTGATTACAAATATAAGAAAACTAATGTCGAACAAAGGTTACGATTCACAACACTTGTCAGGACAACTTAATTAACAAATCAAACTGTAACCAAAATAAAACCCTAGAATGGCAGAGAATGACCTTGAGTGGAGTCACGCACTTGTGAACGATGTGTGTAGGGTTAAAGAATCCTTTGACTGATATCAAAGTCGTTGCAACGCGGCGATAACACATTGGACTGGGGTTATATAGGGTTTATAAATAGAAGGGGTTCAACGATAAAAAAGTCCTTCGTTTTTTTTAAATGAAATTTAGAAATTTGTGGGGTAAATTGAGGTTGAATTTTTTTAGGAAACTCTTTCAAGTTATTTTAGCGGTTTATTATATTGGGTTTCAAAGGGTTAACCCCTTATGTAAATAAATAAATTATTTAGGTAAATTATAGATATATGAAAAAAAATTGTTTACCCATATAGAAAAGGTTGTCGAACACTTGATGCATCCTTATCAGTTCGTAATACAGCTGGTCGTACGACGCGGGCGTCGGTAGGAACGTGTCGCCGAATGTTATGAACAAATTAAAGATATTCACTACCTGAAACAGATATCATACTGTTACAAAAGACCTTGTTAGTAGGTACATAAGGTTCACAATCGCAGCAGGACATCGAGTTTAATTATAACCAAACAAGTATGTAAGTCGTCTGTTATTTATTTGAATTGACTTTTAAGGTAAAGTTAACCTTACTGCATGGTTCTTAAAGTTTACAATTGCTTGTAGGTTGACATCTAAATTATAGACCCCATAGTTTCATCTTAGGCTTTCAATGGTGTCTTATTGCTTTGAATACTTGCATGTTTGTGGAGACCTCCGTGGCGCAGTGGTATGCGCGGTGGATTTATAAGACGGAGGTCCTATGTTCGATCCCCGGCTGGGCAGATTGAAATTTTCTTAATTTGTCCAGGTCTGGCTGGTGGGAGGCTTCGGCTGTGGCTAGTTACCACCCTACCGGCAAAGACGTACCGCCAAGCGATTTAGCGTTCCGGTACGATGCCGTGTAGAAACCGAAAAGGGTGTGGATTTTCATCCTCCTCCTAACAAGTTAGCCCGCTTCCATCTTAGACTGCATCATCACTTACCATCAGCTAAGATCTAAGTCAAGGGCTAACTTGTAAAGAATAAAAAAAAAGACCTCTGTGACACCTGCGCAGGTACCAGGTGTCACAGAGTAAGTCTCCACAAACATGCAGGTATTTGAAGCTCATGAGACGCCATTGAAAGGTTTCATCAGTGTGTCAGATCGCTCTGGAATCTTACTCTATTAAGTATAAATAAAAGGTACTTATTTACTTTTTATTAGAAATAATTGCGGCTTGAAAAGTTATGAATGAATTCATAACTTTTCCCGACTTTTCAAATTTGTTTTGTCGCCGGTGTTAATAGGCGATTTTTGACTTACAAAAATCAAGTATTATATATAGACCTGCTGTGCCATAGTAAATATGTTGTGTCTTCTCAGCAAAGTGCTCTCATTGGTGACCAGGAACTTGAGGAGTGCGATGAGCGCGGCCCACAGCGGCCGCCAGTCGCGCGACAGTCGCACGCGACAGCGCTTCTGGTAGCTCAACAGTCGCAACAACACGCCGACGCACAATTCGTACAACTCGCCGGGGAACTTCTTTAGTAGATGGCACATCATGAACTCTACTAGAAGGTCTGGAAAGGGTATCATTTAGGTTAGTATTTTATAGTAGGGGAGCCCGGGATGCCAAATTTGCAGTTACTAAAGCGTCGTTGGGACCGATTGCATTTGGAAAATTAAATCATAGGAAGAATAAATGGTTATTTACTTTTTTGCTTTTAACGGCGGAAAATACACTAGACTTTAAAAGCAATTTGTATTACTTTGGCTTACAGATATTGTCGAAAAATTTTAGCGATTAATTAAGAGACTATTTCCTTCAAAATAAGTAAAATATTAATCGCGCTCGTAACTCGAAAACTGAAATATAAGGGTTCTATTTTGTAACTTTTGGACCCTCCCATTCCATTACATTACGCTCAAATAGTTAGATTTATGAAATGCACACCTTTTAGTAATTAACTAACCTACTATATCCTTATCTGACGTTCTGGTTGAGTATTTATGAAGTTAGTTTTTTTTATAATAACCACTTAATATTTAACAGGGCGAAGTTGCAGGCAGTAGTTAGTGTATAAACATGAACGTACCTATTAAAGTTGAAGCTAAGGGTTGAGAAGGCGGTTCTTCAGGAACTATTTTTCTATGGCGCATTGGAAGTCTATACAATTGTACCTGAAAAAAAAAATTATATTCATATTTTGGTAAAAATAAAAAATAATATCATGTACTTTTTTATAATTTAAATTATACTTCTAAATAATTAAGATTCTACTTGAAACTATTGAGTTATATGTACTACACACTGGAGAAGTTGCTAAAAACAAAAGTCATGTCATCTGATTTATGTATTTGCTGCAGTGCTAAGACGTTAGTTAAGGCTTCCCATATACAATACCATTAAAATAGAGCCTCAAAGGTCAACAGTAAAGTCGTCGAACTCAACACTAAGGGGAGATGGTTCGATCCCCGCCCCGTGGACGATTGTCGTACTTGTACCCACTTCTAATACAGTCTTTCCCGACTAGTTGGAGGGGAATTGGGCATATTTAAAAGATAGGGCAAATAAATATTTAAAAAATATAAAGTATTATAAAAAGTAAAGATCGCTTATCTACTATATAAAAATAAGTCGGGTTTTCCTTCCCGGAAAATTCAGGAAGGTAAGGGTAGGGTAGGGTTAGGGTAGGGGTAGAGTTGGGTAGGGGTAGTTGCAAGTTTACATCGAGTTTGACGCGGACGAAGTCGCGGGCGTCCGCTAGTAGAATATAATAACATGTTATCATACGATCCAAATCTAGTACGCCATGAATTAGTGCGATGTCACATTATAGCGTTGATTTAAATTACGTGGCGTTATGTTACGTTGTTTTCCATAAATTTTAAACGAAATGCCACATTAAATCGTTGTGTATAGGTGATTGCGACGTCATGCGTCAACGCTACGCAGGTTTAGCATACAATAACGCATAACTTTGATTTGTCGCGGCAACCTAACAAACGCACTAATAAGGCACTATCCGTGGTGCTTACGCAATTCGCTCTATATAGTAAGCTAGCAAGAAACTATAAATTGCGGCGATATCGCAGTTGAATAGATCATAGTCGTGATGAGAGAGCGATCAAACTAATTAGATTTTAATTTTCTTTGACTTGAGAAAGAATACAATAAGAAACTTAAGCTAACTATCCTAATAATCATTCCCACATGGAATGATGACAAGAACACCGTAATATAATAATGGGGATGATGACTACTCCTAATAGGCTACTAGCCTGCTGTATAACTAAGAAGATTGTTTGCATATAGGCAGTTTAGATACCTAGAAACTCAAATCACATTTTTATTTGTGTAAATAATCTCGTAATTGTAATATTTTTATAAAACAAAATTGTATTTTCATCAAACCGCAAACGCCAATCATAAACTGTGACGTCATTCGCTACAAGGCATCGGTTTGTGATTGGCGCTTGCGGTGACGTGATTTATCACATGACTGAAAAACGCCAATCACGCTGTTATCTCTTTGAATGACGTCACTTGCTAACGTGTTGTGTTTCGGCAGCAAAAATTTTACGTAGATATTTTTTTCATTTATATTAAATTTTTTACTGGTTATTATTTATAGCTTATAATACTTCCATAATTCAGTTTAAACACTGTTTACAAAAGAGGCAAGTAGCCTATTAATATACAATTTAAAAAACCGTCATCATAACTATTTGAAGAATTTTATTGACTTACCTTAAAAGTAAGATTTTGGTCATGCATAATAGAGTTAGCGAACTGTTCCTCTACGATACACGTGAGAGTGATGAAACATAAACTGCACTTGTTGATGCTGCTTTCTGTCCGTGTGTCCGCCATTACTATTGAACTGAAACGACATGGAAGTTTCAGGAAGGATCCCTAATTTTTTTAAAAACATAATATAGCCTGAAACTATTTTTCAAATCGGACCAGTAGTTCCTGTGATTAGCGCGTTCAATAAAACAAACAAACTCTTCAGCTTCATAATATCAGTATAGACACCAAAACTGTCTGTAACTTTTATACAGCTAAAAAACTATACAGTTTTGGATGAATTTTGGTACCGTGATGGAAGGAACCTTGGAGCAGAAAATAAATAAATATAAGGTTATTTATTTTTATTATATAAGGACGTGAAAAGTAATACGAGCTTATGTAACGAAATCAATATTAAGTATCTGTTGTATAGCAGGTACTTACCAATATTGAAAGAATGTGACTAATAAATTTGTTGGCTGCTCGTTATCCAAAGCTTGGATCTGGGCTAAGTTTGGTGGTGTCTGAAAGAACAAAACAAGAGACATGTTTTTCGAAAAATTTCTCTTTTAGGGGTCGTAGTTCGTACCCCCCCCCCTCCCCCCTCTCATGCTTGAGGTACATCAGGTGCATAAGCAAACCAATAAAATACAAAACTGTGTATGTGAATGTAAAGCATTACATTCAATACCATGTTAAAGAGCGCTGCCCCATTACTGTGTTGTGTTCACATAGCTTTTTTCATGTATTCTATTTAAATATTTCATATATTTTAAATGAAATGCTTCATTCAAGCGTTGCGTCATCGCAGGCGACGTTTCAACAACAGACAGTGCTTATTTGTTTTGTATGCATTATTGAGACTAAGAGCATGCGTCGTCCGATTTAATTTGCGCGTGGTGTCAGGTGTCGCATACAATGCATTGATCCGTTGCGACGGCACTATGCAACGCTCTAATGAGGCATCGCCCTTAAAATTATTTTTAATTATATCAATTAATTATTAAATCAAGTTACCTGATGTGGCGGTAAGGTGGCGGGAGGCGAAGGCGGTGCCGAGGAAGCGGCCGCGGAGGAGGAATGTGCCAGCGTTGTCATGAAGTTGCGGTTCAAGTGCGACGCTTCGTACAGCGCCAATAGCATGCCCTCCTCGCCGCCCCTGCCGATACAGGAACAATATATTGTGTATCTATTTATTTAGCAGCAATGGATTAAGTTTATTTATGGATCAAGGGCATAGGTTCCAACCTATGCCCTTGATCCATAATTCACTAGTCTTATAAGATTTCCATCCGTCGCATAATGATGTTTGCTAGTGTAGTGTTTGCGTACTATCCTCAGACTAAATACATAAGGACTAGTATCGCACCCAAATTCACGAACAAAATTTTCTGCCATTCTCTAAGGAAAACAAGCTTAGATTTCATACATATCATATACTAAACTAGCAGTTTTTGTTCGTTTTTTACACCATTCAAGTACACAAAAGGTGTTTTTACGGAGGGTTTTAAACGACGGACACGATTGTAAACTCTGAAACATCGATTCTATAGAGACGGTGTTTATAATCGCATAAGATCGTTGATCATATACTTTGACAGAAAAATAATGTCTTGCGAGGCAGGTCTTTATCTAATTAGTCTGATCACCATCCAGTGTGATGTTGAATTTACTTATTTCCATCTGTAGCATAATGATGTTTGCTAGTGTAGTGTTTGCGTACCATCCAGTGTAATGTTGAGTTTACTTATTTCCGTCTGTCGCATAATGATGTTTGCTAGTGTAGTGTTTGCGTACCATCCAGTGTGATGTTGAATTTACTTATTTCCATCTGTAGCATAATGATGTTTGCTAGTGTAGTGTTTGCGTATCATCCAGTGTAATGTTGAGTTTACTTATTTCCGTCTGTCGCATAATGATGTTTGCTAGTGTGATGTTTGCTAGTGTAGTGTTTGCGTACCATCCAGTGTAATGTTGAATTTACTTATTTCCATCTGTAGCATAATGATGTTTGCTAGTGTAGTGTTTGCGTACCATCCAGTGTAATGTTGAGTTTACTTATTTCCGTCTGTCGCATAATGATGTTTGCTAGTGTAGTGTTTGCGTACCATCCAGTGTGATGTTGAATTTACTTATTTCCATCTGTAGCATAATGATGTTTGCTAGTGTAGTGTTTGCGTATCATCCAGTGTAATGTTGAGTTTACTTATTTCCGTCTGTCGCATAATGATGTTTGCTAGTGTGATGTTTGCTAGTGTAGTGTTTGCGTACCATCCAGTGTAATGTTGAATTTACTTATTTCCATCTGTAGCATAATGATGTTTGCTAGTGTAGTGTTTGCGTACCATCCAGTGTGATATTAATTACTTCATGAACTATAAATAGTTCTTAATTTTTCTAAAAGCTGAATTAGTCAAGCTGTTCCTGAGTTCACTTAGCAACCCATTTGGCGATTTACCTTTATATACAAGCAGCTAAAGATTCTGTTTGTTGACGATAGGTTGAAGCTTATTGGTTGCTTGCGTAACTGTACTAGCCAATGGGGTGAAGATGACTAGCTCTGTTATTTTTTATATACATGTGAGAAAACAGAGTTTCAGCGGTGTATTCTAGGACTTACATATTCCTTTGTCCCCTGACAACTGGCTGTGTTTCGTCACTGGTCAGAAATATCCCCCCCACCATGCTGGTCAGTGAGGAGAGCCACCCCCCACCACTCGCCTGCATGCCACCAAATGTTGACATCACAAAGTCATTCAGAGCTGCTGTTATCACTTGACCATATCTGCAAACAAAGTGTTTACATGAAAATACACAAAACATAATCCTAATTATTCCTCATCTGTGAGAAACCCTACTACTACCATACCCTACTCCCACTCTACAGCTACCCTACCATACAGGGGATGAGTAGGAACCCCTAGGTATACCCCTACAGACGGAAGCTTAAAAAATGGAGTAACTTCTTCCGTTTTCCCAACATTTCCCTTCACTGCTCTGCTCCTATTGATTGTAGTGTGATGAAAAGTATACTATAACCTGTCCAGGAGTATGAAGAATAATTGTATCAAGTTTTATTAAAATCCGTCAAGTAGTGTTTGTTTTTATAACGAACATACAGACAGACAAAAATTTTACTAATTGTATTTTTGGCATAAGTACCCCCATAGTTATTTCATGAACAGAATTGACCTCTCTACAGATTTATTATAAGTATAGATATAATGTTTTTAATAGTATTACAGCTTAAAATATTGTAATTTTCGTTCGTGAAATTGTAAATCACACTTCACACTAATATTATAAAGGCGAAAGTTTGTGTGTAAGTGTGTAAGTATGTTTGTTCCTCTTTTACGCTGCGGCTAAAAAATCCATAGTTCCCGCGGAATTTGTGAAAAACTGAATTTCACGCGGACGAAATCGCGGGAGTACGCTAGTTATGTATAAATTTGATTATTTAACTGATTTGCTACGTATAAACTGAAATTTAAAAATGTTAATTTAATTTTTTATATTACTACAAAAGAGATCTGGCAGTTGTAACACAAAATCTTTTAAAGATTTTAGCGCAATTGCCATCTCAACCTATATTTGTATGGATAATGTTTTTAGCTCAATAAATAATTAATTGTTATTAATTGTTGTTGAACTTAAATCCTTAAATGTACTTCTTTTCCTTATTTCAATATTTTAAAAATGAATAGGTATGGTTAGGTATGTTGTATACTTACCCATTTAATGCAAGCTCATCATCAAGTATTGACAATTTTACGACATATGGATTAGCAGATTCTTGTTTTTTATAATTCACTAAAAACATTAGGAGCATCACAACATCATAACCTAAAAAAAAAGAAAATTTAAAACATTTCATTTAACTTCCTAATATATTATATTACTAGTGGACCTGGTCAAGCTTCTGACTTGGCTTTGTGACTCATTTTTTATCGACCTACCCTCACTTAAGAGAAAAAGTGTAACTACCATGCATTTCAGTCAGTCCGCACAAACGAGCTTGGCTCTTAATTGTGAAGGGTGGCCTTTGTTTTACTCAGCTACAAAGACTGACCTAGAGAACAGATGTATATAACCAGCCAAAGAGGGAGTTGCTGATAGAAAATCTACTGTGCAGATCCCGAAAACGACTAAATTATCCATCCAAGATCAAACAGAACAGTGGCTTATAGCAGATTGCCATGAACCAAAATAACAAAAAAATAAGTGTCTTGGTGAATCTTAATACATAAAATTACATATTACCATGTTGTTGCCTCTCAGTAGAGGTGCACAGTAATTGCATCAGTGGCTCAAACAGTGAATGCAACATTAGATATTCCACGAGTGGGTTCTCATCAATATTATCAATGCCAATTGCAATTATTAACAGCAACTTTATAACCATTGACTTGAGACTGTCGGGTACATCACCTGTAATGAGATGTTGTTTGTTGAGATAAATCTTTATTATCTATATTAAGTTTATTATTATCTATGCAAAAAAGTAAAAAATTAAAAGACAAAAGTTATTGTTACAAACCTGCCAATACAGTGCTGCAGTGTTCTAATAGTTTTTGCATTTTGGAATTAGCATTATCTGTTCCTAATAATATAAACTTTATATTAATGCTGGGGTCCTGCCCAGCTCTTTGGTACATTGTAGTTAATATTGCACTGAATGTTTGAAGTGCATACACCAACCTGTAAACTATATCTTTTTAATATTCATAATTGACAAAATAAAGTAAAACACATTACTAATTAGTCGTGTACATCTTCATAATAGATAAGCGTAAGTCAGGAATCCATAGAACATTTTGTACAACTGACTACTATCAAGTAAATTTTTTCGTGAGTAACTTCATCTTGATGAGACGATAAATTTTTTTATTTACGAAAATTCTTCATTTTGGTAGCTAACTGAGTTACCAGGAAATAAAAATTACTCTCGACGCTCAGATATCAGTAAAATTATATTTGTATTTAATTTTCAGTTTTAAAAAACCAAGTTATTACAAGATGTGTTACATTTACATGTTTAAAAGCAATTATTATTTGCTAAAGCGAAAATCATATTATACTTTATCTTTAATGATAAAATATCCCTGATACTTGTAGATTGTTATAAGATTATCTACTTTAATAGCCCTATTTGAGTTGTATAAGTATAATAACAAAATTTTTTTTTTTCTTGGCCATGCTGGCCAATCTCATGGTGAGATTAATCAAGTATGCAGAAAATATTATAGTGCACACATATTATAAAAAAAAGCTGTGATAGCGTAGTGGATACGACCTCTGCCACAGATTCCAGAGGGTGTGGGTTCAAATCAGATCCAGGACATGCACCTTCAACTTTCCAGTTGTGTGCATTTTAGGAAATTAAATGTCACCTGTCTCAAATGTGAAGGAAAAACATCGTAAGGAAACTGGCAAAGCAGAAAATTTTCTCAGTTATCAGCGTGTGGGAAGTCTGCCAATCCGCATTGGGCCAGCGTGGTGTACTTTTGGCCTAACCCATTCTCATTCTGAGAGGAGATTCAAGCTCAGCAGTAAGCCGCATATGGGTTGATAAAGATAAAGTGTGTGCACAAGCACATGTGCACTCTCTTTTCCCTCACTCATAAGATAGATCAGGCACAGAACCGATGGCTTTACGTGCTCTTCGAAACACGGGGTGTACCAACACCGCCAACTCCAGGCTGATATTAAGAATTTTCTTGTAAGAAAAATTCCAATAATGTATTTTTTTTTTGTTAGCGTGACCCGACATTCGAATGAATTCTATTGAACTAATTATTATTAGTTTACTGAACATCTGTAAGTCCTACCAATAAATAAAAAACTTATATTAGAAAGTTATACCTTATATGGTGTTCCTGTCCTAGCATATCGATACATTGTACAACCAATAGATTGATATTATCTTTTAAATTATTTAACTGTTCGACTGTAAGTTTGTGTATCTCTGCTTCTAGTTGTGGTATCTTAGGTTTGAGGAGGAAGAACTCATCCCAAAATGTGGGATTGTCACTTGTTAAATCTTCACCACGAAAAAATGATTCGTATATCTGCACAACCTTCTCTTTAAGGTGTCTTTTAGAACCGGAACCACTTCTTTTTCGTGTAGCCATAGCTATTTTTTATTTAAAACTCTGTAAATGTAGGCAATCAGAATAATTTATTGATGATGAAAGCAAAACTATTAGTTTTTGTTTAACAGAATTTCACATGTGTCTCCGTTTTATATTTAAGTTTAAGTTGTAAATATTAATTTAGCTATGAGAATTGATAATTAAATATTCCTTAATTTTTAATTGATTATTTAATAATTTCAAGTAAATGCAAAACTAATCAAAAATAATATTTTCTTCCGAACCACAAACGTCAAATGAAGTTTTTTTTTTACAGATCACAGAATAAAATAGGAATTAGGATACCTATCTTCATTTGTCGTCTGTGATATCTATTACCTACAGATTATATATGCTTACAGAGTACCATCAGGGTACATTTTACATTTGTGGTGCGAAGTCTGGGTTTTTATAATTAAGTTAAAAATACTTGCAAATTGAATGTAACTTCTTTTATTGAACTATAATACAGATTGTTGACTGAAGAAGTCTGCATTTTTAGGGAGCTACTTACACGATGGGACGAACACAATTACAACAATGAAACATCGATTTTAAAGAAACAGTTTTTAAAAACGCGTTAAATCATTGATTCTTGATCGTTGACAGAGGGGTAACATGTTAGTGAGTCCCTTTGGAATTGGTCTGAGTGGCTGGCGGGTGACCAATTAGTCTGTGGTAGTATCTATTAATCTGTGGAATAGCGTGTTTTCTAATTTTTATTTTTTACGTCTCACATTGCAGAAAAAGAGTTTCTGACTATAAACGTACTTGGATTTGCTAACAATTTATATTAAAGATGAAATCTAAAAAGCGTCATCAGGAGTCTTCCGAAGAATCAGAAGAATCGGACGCTAGTGTGAAATCTAGCAGCACATCGGAAAGTGATAGCGATGATTCGTCGATATCAGAACCGCGGCATAAGAAGAAAAAGAAACGCGCTGATTCTTCAGATTCAGAAAGTAACTCGGAACAGAAACGCTCTAAAAAACGCAAACACAAGAAAAAGAAAAAGAAGCACAGCAAGAAAAAGCGACGGGCCGAATCGCTTGAGGACATTTCTGACGATGCCATTTCAATAAGCGACGGCGAAATCTCTAGTAAGAAAAAACGAAAACACAAGCATAAGCATTCCAAACGCGCTAACCATTCTGTTAGTGAAGGTAAATAACTGCAAACTTGTTAAAATGATATCTAAGAAACAAGTTGCTAGGAGATTAACAGGGCAGCATATTTAATGACATGTTCCTAGCACTAATTTATGAGAAAACGTTCAGCTTGACATCATCAATCATGTTTTCCATTTTTCATTTGACAAGTGGTTCATTTCTTCCATCATATGTAAAACAAGCAAAAGTAAAAGAAATTGTTTTGTTTAATTCACACTAAAAAAGAACATGAAATAGGTTAAACTCAACATAATTATATGTATAACAATAAAACAAAACAGGCACACCTTATTCATCAAAGTTGGCAAAAACTCAAGACCTATAGAGAAACATGTTAATAAAAAATAAACCCTTCCTTTTGGCTTTCTATATAGAAAGCTCGGGTAAAATATTACAGTGAATTGTCAATGATATCCGTAGACCCATTGGTCCTTAGTCCAGGGCTCATTTTAAGTATTTCTTTATGCCACACAATAGTTCCAACACCCAGTGAATTACTAAAATGATAAGATGTTAGTCTCTCTGTGTTTACAACTGTGATAAAGTTGGAACCTTCTAGTAAGGACTAAACCATATCTGCATCAAGATCACACTCTTCCCATTACTATAAACAAATATACCAATATTAAATGTAGATATTACATAAAAATATTTTGTATTTTACAGACGAAAGATACGAAAATCATGGTGAGCGCCGTTTGCTTAGTGTCGTGAAAGAACGACGTGCTTCTTCAGCTGGCAGTCAACCTTCTCGCACTTATTACCAGTAAGATATCTGTAAAAGTTTTGTTTTTAGAAGAATATTCTGACCATTCCTCGCCTAGTTTGGACTACTTTAGTGTTTTAGTTGTGTATGAACGACTTTTGGGCGGTAAATCCAAAAATTGTTTGTACTCGACTAAAATACTAAAGTAGTCTGACCTAGGCTTAACTGAGTTAAGAACCTGCTCTAGTTCTGTGTATTACAATAATGCAGCAGCGGCAGAAAGTTTATCATTTAATTGCCGGCTGTGATTTTACATATTTATTTAATGGAATTTTTGTAGATATGACTTACCATTATGATAAATTGTTATATTTTATTCTAGTTGTTCTAATTATCAGCTTCGCTGACAGAGCACCAATCTTATTTGTTTCTTCTTTGTAGATGTAGTTTCTTGTTGTTGATTCATATTATGTACTTTTAGAAAAGAATATCATGATCCTGCGCCCACTGATTATAACCGTGAACAGGAAATCCAGAAGTTTTACAGAGGTTCAAGTAAAGAGAAACGAGATTATAGAGATAATTACAGCTACAACCAGGAAAGGACTGACAGGTATGCTTACAATTATACAGGTGACCCATAATGTTTTATGGATCAAACTCAAAATAAGATACATCACATTCACAATATAATTCTCTTAAATAAAAAATAATGAAGTAGACTCTAATCTTAAAAAACCTATATCTTATACATGGAGAAAAACACAAGTGTAGAGTGGAGTGTTGGATAGCCCAGTGGATATGACCTCTGTCTTCTAGTCGGAGGATGTAGGTTTGAATCCAGTCCAGGGCACGCACCTTCAACTTTTTGGCTATGTGCATTTTAAGAAACTATATATCATGTGTCTTAAATGGTGAATGAAAAACATCATGAGGAAACTTGCATACATGACAATTTTGTTGATTCTCCAAGTGTGTGAAGTCTGCCAATCTGTATATGGCTATAGAGTGGTGGAATCAGGCCTAACTATCATTCTGAGAGGAGACTGGTGCTCAACACTGAGCTGAATATGAGTTGTTACAGTTTGTTTCACTGTTGAAAGTTCACGATAATAGTACATAATATAAACCTTGTAAGGAAATTACCCATGCTATCTGAAAAACACTATAATGATGCCATGTTGGACCCCGCACCTGTCATAGTGAATCCATGAAATGATAAAATTAAAATTATTGTGATCCAAAGCTAACCACTGGATCCAGGCGGTTGAGGTGAGGATCCAGATTCACTTTTCATTTTTAATATGATTCAAAAAGATATATGCATTGCAGATATGGATCTAATGAGGACAAATACAACAGACAAAGGGACAAGTATGGACAAGGTTCACATATCACTTCCAATCAAGAATATGTTGGACGGCCAAGGGAATATGATGACTTTAAAAGGTACTTCTAACTAAACTGCAGCAATTTCATAGAATGTGTTTCTATGTCTGTCAACATATTAAATAGTTAACAAAACCATAGTATGAATTTAATGCTATGGCTTTTATATTTTAACTAGCTTGCCACAATTTTGAATTTTTTAACCTTAGTTTTTCAGGTGGAAAAATACCAAGTTAACAAATAATTAATGTTAAGTAGAAAAATCATATAACAATATTCTTATGCTGTCTGCATTTCTAGGAACATGCAATTACATTTTATTTCACGTAGGATGGTGTGGGTGACAGTTTGTTTCACTCTTGAAAGTTTGCCGCGATTTACGTAGTATATATTGTCATACAGGCTACTGTCACCATACCCATGCTATCTGAAAAACAATTTACAATCTTTTACCACCAGAGATTATAAAGTGGGTTAGAGGGTGTTTGGAATCCCAGTATATCCACCAGTCCAACAACATGATAATGATGATGATGAATACCTAAAGGCTAACTAATTGATAGTTTGGTTCTCCAAGTCTACTGTATTACAATTTTTCAGGATGTAATATATACATATAAAATAATGTACAATGTATTGTGTAAAATGTATGTATACAGTTTTTGGATGATTGAAATAGGTCAGACAGATATGAAGATCAAAGGAGAGTACAACATTATAAGAGAGAACGTGAACCACAATATGAGCCTCGTGAAGATTTGAGAGGTTTGCATACATTGCATTACATTACAGTACATTATGATATAAGTAGGTAAGTTAAATTGAAAATTACTAGCCTGAGCCGTAGGCGAGAGCTAGCAATATGCTAGGCTGTATATGGATTATCTTGAGAAACTGTGCGTTTTACAATACGATAGTGCGCAAGTGCGTAACAAGATATATTATGATATTGAAATTGGTGGAATAAGAGGCACTTGATTTACGAGCAAATGTGTGACAAAAATATATAACCTGGCCGATGTACTGTCCTTTCGCAAATCCGTATTTTTATTTTCATGAAAACGCGATCACGACTCCCGGTTTAAATGCTATTTTTAAACTATCCAGGGATATACTCGCATATACTTATCTACTCACAAAATTTCATTAAACAACAGGATTAACTTTAATTATTACCACAGAATTAATTAATTTAGGATTAATATAATTAATTAGGTGACATACACACCTACAATAGAAACATGAAAATAAGTCACGAAATTATAAATACAAATATTAAATTGCTGTATATTTTACATTAGCTATTAGTTATAATAAATTGTTATTCCTGTAGGCAATAAGTTCAATCGGTATGAGCAGAAACCCATCAAAAGGCCAGAGTATGAAGATCGAAAGGATTATCGTGACAGGTATGATTTTTATTAGAACATATTGTATTAGAATATTACCTTAGATTTAACTATATAGAAAAAATTTTAATGAAAAAAATTCAACCGACTTCCAACTCAAAAATTAACCTAAACTAAAAAGCAAAAAATAACATCTTACCTATGTGCTACCTTCTGATCAGTTTGAAGGCGGTGCCAAGCCAGTGATGTTTTAATTCAAGCCGTTCAAATTACACAATTTCTGTGGTTCTTTCAGAAACGGCTTTAATTAAAACATAACACTGGATTGGCACCGCCTTCAAAGTGATCAGAAGGTAGCACATAGGTAAGATGTTATTTTTTGCTTTTTAGTTTAGGTTAATTTTTGAGTTGGAAGTCGGTTGAATTTTTTTCATTAAAATTTTTATTTTTTAATTTTTAGTGTTAGCACACCTACTGAGTGTGAACAAAAAATAATGAGCAATTAGTTGAAACGTTATTTTCTTATGATAAGTATTTAAGTCCTACAATCCCAATTTTAAAAATACTACCTTAACTCATATACAAAATTTCACTCCGCCTTTATCCACACGTAATAATATTCAGAAAAACGTGAAAGGTGACTGTCCTCCGTCTTCATCACCAGACCCCCTATGCAGTCACAATCCATATGGGTGGAAAGTTCTCATCAATATAAAATTTATCAAGTCCAAACACAAGGTAGCTGTGTGCCGTCGAGGAGTTCCCTTAACTATCCTTCATCTTCATCACCAGACCTCTAATACAGTCACAGCCTATCCATGTGGAAAGTTCTCATCAATACAAAATTATCAAGTCAAAACACAAGGTAGCTACTGTGAACCGTCGAGGAGTTCCCTTAACTATCCTTCGTCTTCATCACCAGACCCCTAATACAGTCACAACCCATCTAGGTGGAAAGTTCTCATCAATACAAATTTATCAAGTCCAAACACAAGGTAGCTACTGTGAACCGTCGAGGAGTTCTCTTCACTGTCCTTCGTCTTCATCATCAGACCCTTAATACAGTCACAACCCATCTAGGTGGAAAGTTCTCATCAATACAAATAAATTAAGCCCAAACAAAAGGTACCTGCTGTAAATCGTTGACGAGTTCCATCGTCTGTGTATCGGCTCCATCATCAGACCAACTCCAGACCTTCATAAAATTGTAGTGGTTTAAAATACCTCATGGAAACACTAACAAACGCACTAGCCGTCTCTACGATTTTTGAAAGTTCCCCTCGATTTCTCCAGGATGCCATCATCAGATCCTGACATGAAAAAAATGGGACTACCCTGGAATCAAACCCTTCAAAACAAAAAAAGAATTTTCAAAATCGGTCTACAAATGACGGAATTATCGCTGGACATACATAAAAAAAAAAAATAATAAAAAAAAAAAAAAACATACATACAGCCGAACGTAGAACCTCCTCCTTTTTGGAAGTCGGTTAAAAAAGAGGGCAGTCTTTTAAAGTGTTACAAAATGGTATTTTTATGGTTTGGTGATAGAATAAAATCTTTATTAGTAAATATATAGCTATATGGCTTTGAATAACAAGTTTGACGCCAAAATATGTTGATGGTGACTATATTTATAATAAATTTTAAAATATTTTTTTGACCGTACAAGCCAAAACGCTGTCGGCTATGATGGTCTATATTTTATCGTTTCATGACATCACGTAAATACTACACCTCACCTTTACCAAATGGAGTGTTTGAAAAAAATATCAGTAATTAGTTTGACATTTATTTCTTTAGTGACATCGTGATGTCACAAAATGGACGACAGCGTTTGGAAACATTGATAAAATACGTGATTTTCAAATTTATTTTCTATGAAATCCTTAACTTTTATTAAATAATTAAATAATTAAATAAAATCGATATATTTGGGACCCTTATTCATGTACTATTCGAATATTGTTTAAATGATTAAGAGTGAACTACCCTATTGTCACGCAGGCGCCCCCCAGCCGAGCCAGAGCGGTACCAGGAGAAGGTATACGAAAAGAGGGATAAGTACCATGACGACAGACAGTCGCTAGAACGGTACGTACTACAGAAACTAGACTACTTTTACATAAATAAAACTAAATAAATAATTCACAGTAGCGAGAACTTCATTAATTTGTCGCCTCATAAATAAAATGTTAACATTTTTTGGAACTGTGTTTACTCAGATTTATTCTGTTAGGTTTTAGGATGTTTATTGTTGATTTATTGTTGTATTAATTTAAGAGTGGATCTGAATGAATGCTTTCTTTGCAGTTTAATGTTTTATTTACAAGGTAGATACGATACATTTTGTATGTGAATGTGTGTCACGCGCATGTGTGCACAGATGCGTGTATTTCGCGACGTTAAAGTCTGTATTTATTTTTACAGTGACAGCTCTACAAACAATTATATTGAGTTCGGTCAGAACATGTTGCAGTTTCACAGACATTTTAATATTTGCGCCTTGTATGATAATTGCTCTAGGCATATACGAGACACACGGCTATCTCGATTTTTCAAGCGAATGTGTAGTTATACATTTGCAAATGTAACCGTTGCGTTACACAGAGAAACGACAGAGTTGAGGGAGGACGCTAAATGTTTTTTTTCACTATTGTGTCAACAAAATATGAGGTGATTTGCAAGATATTTCGATATCGCAATGATATGCTTTCGATGACAAGTATTTTCATAGAAACCTATCTATTTACAATCCTACCAAAGCATATTTGGACCTTACCTTGTGTGTTATGATAACGGTTCAAGCTACTGCTGTCAATAATATCGTATAATATGTTTGGAAATACATGCATTGGTAACATTATTTTGTGACTTTTGAACATCACAAAAGGGTAAAACAATATAAGAACATGATAAACATGGTCAATCTTTAATAGATTAATGTGGAAAGGGGTTGTTTAGAAAACCAAAGAATGGAAGTGTAAAATAAAATGGAAATATAAACTGAAATTAAAGGATATGTATTCATAAAGGGATAAAGGAACATAAGAATTACATTAAGGAATAAACAGGAATCGGAATTAGATACTTCAAGAAAGAATATGATTTAACACAAATAACAACACACTTGAACGTCGTAAAGAAGACGAAAATGGAAAAAATAAGAAAGACATAAGAAAAGGAAAGAGAATAGGAAAGTAAGAGAAAATAAGGAACAATATGATAAATAAGAAAAGGAATTAAGATGGACTATAAAAACCACTGAAGAAATTATCATCATAATTCAAAAAATAAATGAAAAGTAGTAACATGAGTGCAGCGTTATTCAAAATATAATATAGAATCAGAAATCCCACCAGAAATCGTTGTTGATTCATAAATGAAACCTTGACTGAAATCAAAAGAAATTACTAAAGTCAACAATTAGAATAACTGATAATGCAATGAATTGTGGACAAAGAAACTGGATAATGAAACAAAAAACTAAAATAAATAAGTTTGGTGATACATCTTGGACCTTATGGATTGGGAAAGAGAACTGAAAATATTAATCTAATAGATTCATTTTGACACACGTAATATATAAAAGAATGGATTTGTGCAGAAAAATAACAGAAGTGTATCAAATAAATGATTGTTTAAAAAGAACAGAAAGTTAAAAGAAATAAATTATAATGGAGACCAACAGTTTGTATTTGTGAAGTCATTTTTACAGAATTGAAAGAGATATGTCAAAAAAATCTACTATATGATGTTTATTAATGTTGATTATCCACTGAAATGGTACATTGCGGTACATTTAAAATATAAGAATCGTAGCATTAATTTGTAGATTCTTGTTACTTCAGATGAAATTACACAAAAAAATGTCTTTACAATATCCTGATGAAGATTAAGATGAGATTGTTAGCACACACACAAACTTTTGTTATATACTGTTTTATTTAATTATAGTTGAAATAAATAGATAATAGACATATCCACGATTGGATGCGATGCAGTAGGTATACCTTCGTGAGTCATCATACAATTGAGGTGAACCAACGGTAAGTGTACAAGGAGTGCAAAAGTAACTGATACATCGTGCTCGGGATGTTTTTTCATGTTTATAACTTAGCTATATATTATATTCACAAATTTTGAAGCTATAACGCGTCAAAAATGAGTAATATCCAAGAGTCAAATTGGTTTTTGATATTATAAAACTAAATTATAGTTAGCGTAATCAATGAATTAAAAAAAAATGTGTAACTTATTAATTTTTTTTTTCACTACTATTTTTCATGTTTATAACTTAGCTAACTCGGAATTCACCTTAATCTGCAAATTGTTTTATTGCTTCCAAATATTCACAAATTTTGAAGCTATAACGCGTCAAATGAGTAATATCCAAGAGTCAAATTGGTTTTTAATATTATAAAACTAAATTATAGTTAGCGTATTATTGAATTAAAAAAAATCAATGAATTAAAAAAAATGTGTAACTTATTAATTTTTTTTCACTACTATTTTTCATGTTTATAACTTAGCTAACTCGGAATTCACCTTAATCTGCAAATTGTTTTATTGCTTCCAAATATTCACAAATTTTGAAGCTATAACGCGTCAAATGAGTAATATCCAAGAGTCAAATTGGTTTTTAATATTATAAAACTAAATTATAGTTAGCGTAATCAATGAATTAAAAAAAAATGTGTAACTTATTAATTTTTTTTTCACTACTATTTTTCATGTTTATAACTTAGCCAACTCGGAATTCACCTTAATCTGCAAATTGTTTTATTGCTTCCAAATATTCACAAATTTTGAAGCTGTAATGAGTCAAAAATGAGTATTAACCAGGAGTCAAATTGGCTTTTAATATCATAGAAAATTAAAATATAGTTTGCGTAATCAATGAATATTTAAAAAAATGTGTAACTTAAGTTGGTTCCATTATTTTTTTTTTCTATTATGCAATTTCGCCAATTCAAAAATTATGTTTAAATAAGTTGAAGCTTTTTATTTATTTTTTATATATATATAGTAAAGCCTTGTATTATGAAAACTTTGGCTTAAAAATGTACAACACAAATCGAGAATGAAAACTATATTGAATAGAAAATAATATCGTTAATATATATATAATGATCTGTTATTTCCATGACCAAAAATTGTCCTTTATAGTTAATAGTTTATGTGGTATTTGACTTTTGTTTGTTGTAAAAAACATTATAAAATGATCTAAAACCGAGAATTACCCGAAATCTATGGTCAATTCCAGAAGCCGTGATGTACAACGACGCGACAGACCCGGCAGACCGGAAAAGCCGTTTACGTCGCAATACAAGTAATTATCGCTTTTCTCTTCTATTCTTTTTTATGTGCTACAGACCTGAACTTTTAACTGAACAGTTTAACTGTAAGGTCGAACTGTTCCGTTAAATTGTCTGTGGGTTAGCCTACATTTGGACTTAACTGATTTCTTTTTGACTTATTATTTAACTGATTTTATTTATTATTTAACTGATTTTATTTATTTTAATTTATATATTTCAGCATTTAAATAGTGAAATATCAATGAGAGAATTTTGAGACACTTTCAAGCATTCGTTATTTTCCTCCGTATAAATCGATGAAGAAGATACTAGTCTCAGTGATAATAACATATTTAATTAATTATTTTCAATAGTTTTAATTAGTATTAGACAGGTTTTTTTTTTTTATATGTAATTTCTGCGACATGGCGATCTGCTCATAGGCAATAAGCCATTCATTTATCTGATATCATCATATCATTTAATGTTTTCTTTGAGAGCTATTTTGCTGCAGATTCCCTGTCAGCAGCTCTCCCTTTGGCTTGTTATGGAAATCTGTTCCACAGGTCGGGAATGCTGTGTCTTTGTAACCGAGCAAAACGGAGTCCACCCTCGCGACTCAGAGCCCGTGCAAGCTCATTTGTGTGAATTGTCAGTCTCTCCTGATACCTCAGGCTGCACTGGGATATTTCTTCACGTACAGTTTTTATGTCAATGTCGTGGTACATGTATTTATTGCTGATACATCGCGGGATGCCAAACATTGTTCTTAGTGCTTTATTTTGGAATCTTTCTAGTATTTCAATATTTGAATTACTGGCCGTTCCCCACAGCTGTATGCCGTACGTCCAGATCGGTTTTAGCACTGCTTTATATATCAGCATTTTGTTTGTGTCAGTAAGTTGCGAGTGTCGTCCTAGTAGCCAGCTGTAAGAACGTAGCTTGCCATCCAATTGTTTTCTCTTTGTCCAAATATGTTTTAGCCATGTCAGTCTTCTATCCAAATGTAATCCTAGATACTTAGCATCGTCTTCCTGAGGTATCATTTTGTCGTTTAGTTTAACAGGGGGACAGGATTCTCTCCTGAGTGTGAATGTGACGTGGACAGATTTATTTTCATTAGCTTTTATTTTCCACTGTTTGAACCACTTTTCTATTTCCCTTAGGTGATTCTGTAGCAAAAACGAAGCTGTAGAAGGGTTTGAATGTGAGCATAACAAGGCCGTGTCATCAGCGTATGTCGCTATTGATGTGGAATCGTTTGTTGGGACATCGGCAGTGAAGATTAGATATAATACAGGGCCCAGTATGCTACCTTGGGGAACTCCGGAATTGATTTCATAAAGGTTAGAGCAGTCGTTATTAAATTTAACTCGATAACTCCTTTTATCCAGGTATGACTTTAAAATGGCAAGAAAACTGTGGTAGCATCTTTTTTAGCTTAAAGATGAGGCCTTCGTGCCATACCTTATCAAATGCTTGGCTAATATCTAGAAAGACAGCGGAGCAGTATAGTTTATTTTCTAAGCTTCTGCTAATGATATCAACGATTCGGTGAACTTGTTCCACAGTGCCATGCTTTTCGCGGAATCCGAACTGATGGTTTGGCAACACTGTACTCAAATGTTCCTTCATTCGATTAAGGAGTATTCGCTCGAAAAGCTTTCCAATAACTGGCAATAGGCTGATAGGTCTATACGAGGATGCCTTTTGTGGTGGTTTCCCAGGTTTAGCTATCATTATTACCTGAGCTATCTTCCATTGACCAGGAAAGTGTTCAAATCTTATGCAGGCATTAAAAATGTGTACCAGTTTCATTATTCCTTTGAATGGAAGTTTCTTCAGAAGTGTGGCGTCAATTTGGTCATATCCAGGTGCTTTACCCTCCTGAAGTAACTTCATTTCTTCGAATACTTCTTTAGGGCTTATATTTTTTAAGGGCATACACATTTGATTCGCTGTTCCTAGGTATTCTCTGATTTTTATGTCATGTTCATGGCAACCCTCAGTGAGCGGTTGAAAAACAGTGAATAAATGTTCAGCGAATGTTATAGCCTTCTCTAAATCAGTTCTAGCCCATCTACAGTTTTTGGTGACTTTCCACAGTGAGTAGTTAATTTCTTTTGTTGGGTCAAGATTTGAAAGCATGCGATGAATATTGTCATTTTCCAAAGTATTTATATACTTTTTAAGTTCATCAGAAAATTTATTAAACGCTGCTTTATCTGATGGATATCCAGTTGTGTGCCAAATCTTTCTCAGTTTCCGACGTTTCTGAATTTTCTGTTTTATATCTTTCAGATTAGAGTAATGCTTTGGTGGGTACCCTTCATTTCTTCCTTTAGGGGTAGCAATATTAGAAGCCTTGTGAATAGTCTTATTTAATTTCTCTATTTCATCTTCTAACTCTTCTTTTGAGCCAATTTTATTTTTAAGATTTGTTTCTGTTGTTATTATAAACTTAAACGTTTCCCAGTTAGTAGTTCTGGAGTTGTATATTTTGGGTAGTGGGTTAACTAGAGTTACTGTTGTATTCATATTTAAGATAACTGGGGTATGATCTGAAGTTAGGTCTATGCATGAATCCACTGTGATATAATTGCTGTCAATATTTTTTGTAATGAAGAAATCTAAGAGATCCGGAATCTTATTTCTGTCAGTTGGCCAATAAGTAGGCTCTCCACCTGATAAGCATTCCAGTTTCATTTCTTGTGTTGATTTGAAGAGTTGCCTTCCTCTTGTGTTGGTCAACCTAGATCCCCAGTGTAGATGTTTTGAATTCCAGTCACCCCCACTGAGAAATCTATTACTAAGAGTAGAGAAGTAATCTTTGTAGTCTTGAGCAGTTATTGTGTGTTTAGGAGGACAGTAGACAGCAGCAAATACCGTTTCAAATTTGTTATCTTGTAGGGCAATAGATGTCGCTTGTATTTTTTCTGTGCGATATTCCGCCAAGACGTAGTGTTTAATACTGGTTTTAATAATTACTGCAGTACCCCCGTGGGTGTTTCCTGTAGGGTGATTTGTCGTATAGATGGTGTAATTTTTTAATGTTATGTGAGTTTTTGGTGTGAACCTCGTTTCGGATATTAAAGCAATGTCAATATTTTCAATAAGTAGGAAGGTTTCAAGTTCTTGACGTCGTTCCGTCAAGCCATTGGCGTTCCAAGTAACAACTCGGAGGTTGCGAGTCATTTTTTCACTAGGCTGTTGACTAGTAGAACCATACGGTCCATCATTTTGTCCATCATTTTTTCCATCATTGTCAGCATTGTGTTTTGCAGTTTTTCTAACATTGTCCCCATTATATCTGTCATGTCATTAACGTCATTTCTTCTCTGTGTTGTAGGAGTTGTTGATTTGGTCCTAGCAGCTTGGGCATATGTTTTATTAAAGTCTGATATTCTAGGAGTCAGGTTGGCTGTTTTATTGGTCTCTTCAGTGCGTTTTGGTTGATTTACTTTGTATTTAGGAGCAGTCTTTGTGATTCTTTCTTTGTATTGTTTGTAGATTTTGCAACCTTTGTAGCTGGCTGGGTGTTTTTCGTCACAGTTTGCACAGGTTGCCTCAGTATCAGGTTTTTTAGTACATTGTGTTGTAGGATGATCTTCGCCGCATTTGACACAGCGAAAAGGTCTGTAGAATTGGTTTTTCGTGTGTCCAAATCTTTGGCATCTTTTACATTGAGGAATTTCTTTCTTTTTGTAGGGAGCTTCAAAAGCAATTTTCATCTGGTTTAGGTATTGAATATTAAATATTTCTTTATTATTCGGCCTTGGTTCAAGGTCCACATAAAATATGGGCAATGGATCCTTTGTTACTCTGTGCCTTATGTTGACTATTTGCCTTACTTGATGTCCATTACGCTCAAGTTCTTTTGATATTTGAGATATGTCTTCTGAAGCGTGAAGACCATGTAAAACTGCTCTGTATGCTCTTTCACTCTTTAACTGATATGTATAGTGTGATATATTGGTGGAGATAAAGTTTTCTCTAATGATTTTATAGGTTTGAATGTCTTTTGGCATTATTTTTATTACATGTCCGGATCTTAGAGTAGTCATGGTATACTGGTCTGTTTGGATAAGTTCGTTTAGTTTACTCTTTAGGGATCCTATGTCGAGAACTCCTGTTACAAAAATAGGTTCTGGTTTTGGTATGTATTCTTTGCCTTTTGTTTTGATTTCATTTGGTGTTTCTTCATCAAGAAGATCAAAACTGTTGTGTGTGGGAACTTGGAAAGTTGAGGTGTTTTTAAGCTTTTTGGTCATATCGTTTTGTATTGGGCTTGTCTCTTTCCTTTTTGTCCTCCTAAAGGGTGTGTTATCCTTTTGCCATTCATTTATGTCTGTTTTTTCTTTGTTGGTTGTTGTGGAGTCATTAATAGAATATTTGTGAAAAAGGCTAGGGTGAAAAATTTGTTGCGTCATTTTCTTAGGAGCCGACTCCTTGGTGCAGTTGTTTTGTTTAATGCTTGTTTGGATGGTCTTCTGTGTTTTCTTCATAGTAGTCGGTGGAGTCCTCTGTAATCCTCTTTTCCTAAATGGATCTTCTTTTTCTCCTTCATTTTCTTTCTTCTTGTTTTCGTTTTCTCTTCGGTCTTCCAGTGACAATTTGGGTGAGCGGACTTTGCCCCCCCCAGAATACGCGGGGCAGACAGACGAATCTGTGAGGGATTCTCCTTCCGCAATGCAGTCGGTACCCTCCTGGGGTAGTTTATAAACCTTGTTTTGATCCGCCATCCAAATTTTTCCCAAGTTTCCCCCCCCTGTTTGGCCGTTTGTATTCAGAGTTGGCCTTCTCCTAGATGGATTACCAGCCAAGGTTGACGAGGCCCATCTCCCCGAGCAAAGAACATAGTTTATAGTGGCGGCTCTCACTCGCCACTGACGTTCATCTTCATCGAGTTTTACGCCATTTTTTGGGGTATACTCCGCCACAAGCTCCCCAGCGACCCTCCGATGAACCGCTCCCTGTCCGCAACTGCTTATTGGGTATTCGCAGCTAACCCCCATATCTGAGGGCCGTTTCGCTATCCGCAACCTGCGACGCGTGTGGTGGCATAGAGCTCTGCCCCTGGGAATTGTCGCCCAGAACCACATATTTATTAGACAGGTCAATAGCATAATTTTGTACCATAATAGTCAATATTTATGTATTTTACCGAATTACTTAACAGAACTTATTTTCCTGTTCAGGGAACACTCGAGATCCAGAAGTGTAGAACGTCCAGAGAGATACAGAGAGAAGAGGAGGGACGACAGGGAGGAGAGAGTACGCGACAAGTTCAAGGAGGAGAGAGAAGAGAGAGTGAGGGAGAAGTTCAAAGAAGAGCGTGACGAGAGACGCGAGAGACCGCGCCGCAGTGCGGAGCGGCGCCCGGCTGAGCGTCGCACGGATAATCCCCAGTCTCCCAAACAGCGAAAGAGCAGGTATATTATATATATAGTTATATTCTATTTATGGATATTTAGTATATCTATTATTATTTCTCTGTTATTGTGGCTCACAGTCAGTCGAGTGAAGTTTTTGGCACTAAACATACAGACAGTTCATTGAAAGTGTTGTTGTGAAAACTGAAAAACATATTTTTATATTGATATAAGTGCGGTAAGTTGAAAATTACAGCCGAGGCGATATTGCAAGCTCGAGCCGAAGGCGAGAACTATATTAAGGAAGCAGAGGCTGTAATTATCAAAGCGCACGCATGTCATACTACGTTTTATAACACACTAGCTGACGCCGCGCAGTTTCAATCGTGTGGTTACCGTTCCAGTAGGAATATGGGGATAACATATAGCCTTCCTCGATAAATGGACTATCTAACACTAACTGAAAGAATTTTTCAAATCGGACCAGTAGTTCCTGAGATTAGCGCGTTCAATCAAACAAACAAACTCTTCAGCTTTATAATATTAGTATAGATTTGAGACATTACGATATTGAAATTGGTGAAATAAGAGACACTTTACTAGCAAATGTATTATAAACTTATTTACCTAATGATAGATCATCATATTGTTTAGTGTGATAACAAAATTGTATACCTATAGTACCTACAGCAAATATATAAAATCATGAAGACTTTTCGGTAAAATATCCAAAAAATGTTGACAGATTCGACAACGGGAACGACAAAGAATACAGTTGGGGTAAAACTGACGTCAAGAAGGAAGGAGACAAGAATCAAGGAGAGAAGGAGAAGCCCAACTTCGGTCTGTCGGGGAAGCTGACGGCCGACGCCAACACTGTGAACGGTGTCGTCATCAAGTACACTGAGCCTGATGATGCCAAGCAGCCCAAACGTAGATGGAGGTCAGTAGGAACTCATCTACTATATAAAAATGAATCATGATGTATGATGAAATGAATCAAAATGCGTTGGTAAGCATATAACTCAACAACGTCTGGACCAATTTGACCAATTCATTTTTTTTAAATGTCCATTTCTTCAATGTCATTGAAGTTCTAGGATTGTTTTTACGGCGAGAAAAATTCGAATAGTTGCCGTAAAAACCATAAAAATAGCCCTTTTCTTTTTAGCCATACAAATGTTTTCTAACTAAAACGAAGTAAATTTGAGCTTTATTGTTATTGTTTAAAATTTATATTAATAATAATTAGAAAGCGGGGTAGGGGTAGTTGAAAGTATACATCGAGTTTCACGCGGACGAAGTCGCGTGAAATTTTTCCTATTAAGGCGACAGTGGTAAAATTTAGTTCATCGTCCGTTGTGGTCCGTTAGTCGGTCCGTTTGTTAAAAATGTAGATTGGAATATGGTTATTTTCGTGTCAAGATATGCAGGATGTGGGTCATAACTTGCTTACTCAATTAATTCAACTATGTATTTCCTGTATCAGTAGGAATATGGGGATGGAATATACCTATGACACTCGCAAATAACGTGACTTTCTATTAGTATTTTCATGAATTGTCAAAGGATTTGAATCGGTTCTGTAGAGCCATAGTGATCAACCTCACAAACTTTATCAACAGACAACAAAACAGATAAAACGTTTTGCCCTCAGATTCTACCCATTCAAGGGCGACAAAGCCCTGCCGATCCTGTACATCCACCGCCAGTCGAGCTTCCTCATCGGACGCGACAAGAAGGTGGTGGACATCGCGCTGGAGCACCCATCCATCAGCAAGCAGCACTCGGCGCTGCAGTACCGCGCCACGCCCTTCACGCGCGCCGACGGCTCGCAGGGACGCCGCGTGCGCCCGTACATCATCGATCTAGGTAACCCATCCATCAGCAAGCAGCACTCGGCGCTGCAGTACCGCGCCACGCCCTTCACGCGCGCTGACGGCTCGCAGGGACGCCGCGTGCGCCCGTACATCATCGATCTAAGTAACCCATCCATCAGCAGGCAGCACTCGGCGCTGCAGTACCGCGCCACGCCCTTCACGCGCGCCGACGGCTCGCAGGGACGCCGCGTGCGCCCGTACATCATCGATCTAGGTAACCCATCCATCAGCAAGCAGCACTCGGCGCTGCAGTACCGCGCCACGCCCTTCACGCGCGCTGACGGCTCGCAGGGACGCCGCGTGCGCCCGTACATCATCGATCTAAGTAACCCATCCATCAGCAGGCAGCACTCGGCGCTGCAGTACCGCGCCACGCCCTTCACGCGCGCCGACGGCTCGCAGGGACGCCGCGTGCGCCCGTACATCATCGATCTAGGTAACCCATACATCAGCAGGCAGCATTCGGCGCTGCAGTACCGCGCCACGCCCTTCACGCGCGCCGACGGCTCGCAGGGTCGCCGCGTGCGCCCGTACATCATCGATCTAGGTAACCCATCCATCAGCAAGCAGCACTCGGCGCTGCAGTACCGCGCCACGCCCTTCACGCGCGCTGACGGCTCGCAGGGACGCCGCGTGCGCCCGTACATCATCGATCTAGGTAACCCATCCATCAGCAAGCAGCACTCGGCGCTGCAGTACCGCGCCACGCCCTTCACGCGCGCTGACGGCTCGCAGGGACGCCGCGTGCGCCCGTACATCATCGATCTAGGTAACCCATCCATCAGCAAGCAGCACTCGGCGCTGTTTATCTCGTGAATACTACCACCAATTCCAACACTGGGTGTGAAAGGAAAAAAAGAAAAGAAGTTTATTTTGCAGCACTCGGCGCTGCTTATCTCTGCCAATCTCGTAAATACTACTAACAATTCCACCACTGGTTGTGAAAGGACATAAAGAAAATAGTTATATTTTGAAATGGGAACTTAGTGACAAAAATAAGTAAAGCTAAATAAGTATTTTTAGCAGACTCAGAAGTGGATCACAAAAATAAGAAGACCAATATCAAACATAGGTTATGATTCACAACATTTGTCAGGACAACTTAATTAACAAATCAAACTGTAACCAAAATAAGACTGAGTGAAGTCACGCACTTGTGAAATGTGTGTAGGGTTAAAGGCGCCTTTGACAGTTAACCCTTGCCCTTTTCCACTCAAGTCACTCTCCCCGCCTATCCAAAGTAACCCATAAAGAATTACACAACAAGAAATGTGGTGGCTCGGACGCCACGAGCATACTGAAGCGGACTGTAGGACGAGCGCCTTATATCGCAAGGCGTTCCCGCCAACCGATCGTTACCCCTCTCTAACTCCCCACTCTTTACGGAAATAAGTCGCGTCACCTGACGTTATATCCGTCTCTGACTACTACTTCCTACTCTATATTATAAAAACGTATGAACTCACAGTAACATTTCGTTGTTTTTCCTTTCAGAATCCGCCAATGGCACATTCGTGAACAACAAGAAGGTCGAGCCACTACGCTACGTGGAGCTTCTCGAGCGCGACGTGGTCAAGTTCGGCTTCTCCCAGCGCGAGTACGTGTTGCTGCACGAGAACAGCAAGGACGACGCCCAGGACGACGACCAGGAGCCCTGCCCCGTCACCACTGCAGACCAGCTTAAGCTGGACAAGCGGAACAAGGAGGTGGTAGCCGCTGACGGCGAGTGACCTTTGCCATTGTTGAAGTAAAACTTTGCACACGCTTGACTTAAGGAGTGAGCTAGCAAGTGCGTTATGAAAAGTGTAATCAGTCGAGGCGAACGGATGTTGTTGGTGAGCTAAAGAACTTTTACTTAAATAGTGCTAACATGCCACTAAAGAGATACTATCGTGAAAATAAATAGATAAAGGGGAATGCACACCGGCCAATACAAAGTCGGTCCCAGGATCCCAGGTATACCCCCGTATAAAAGTAAATGGATATGATAATATTATATGATGTATAAATAAGGATCTGGTTAAATAATTGGCTTAATAAAAAGTTTTTGCTTTAAACGATCGTCGGTGTACCAAAGTGGTGAAGTAACATTAGAAGCTGTATTTTTTTCTGTTACCAACAAGCTTGGCAAACAAGAAAATGGACAAACAAACCAATCATATAAGTATCCAAAAAATGACGTAAAACTCATGCTGTATGGTCAACAATCTTTGCTTTGAAAAACTAAAAATGTCGTAAAACGTTGTACCAAACTTTTTTTGATAATGTACTGATTTCATTATTAAAGTAGAATTATAATAAATTTATTTAGATACAACGAAATTGCAGGGTGGTTAGGGTAAGCCTGGGCCGGGGATGGGCATTTTCTTGTCAACCAATAGTGGTGCAACCTGAAATACCGCTATCTCTTTCATTGCGTTGGGACGAAAAGAGATGCTGCCATTTTGACTATTTCTCTTCACTTGGTCGCATGTTAGCACCTCGGGCGTGAGGTCAAAGTACACTCGTTTTTTTTTCTTGGTTTATTGGCTCCGCGCGGCGAGCTATTTTAAGCCAGTGTTTTGTTGCTATTATTTTAGGATGTGTAACATTTGTCTTGTAGAAGATGTCAGAGCGTAGGTTCTCAAAGTGGGCGATAATGCCCCCTTGCGGGCGCTTGAGATTTTCAGGCAGGCAGAAGACTACTCAGAGGGCATTGTCGTTTTAAAGAAAGAAGTAGGTATATTAAAATAAATATACAAGAAAAATGACTCCCAAAATAATTTTATTGTACATATGTGTGAGAATTGACACAATTATATAAAATTTCAACTGAAAGATTCTTCGATTTTTTTTAAGCAGAAATTGGGCGCTTATGTTGGGCTCAATAGAATGGCTGGGCAAAATAAGTTTGAGAACCTATGCTTTAAGATGATTTATAATTTATCAAGTGACTGCGTAGTCCGCCATTAATATAGATTATAGGTTGATCTTAATGATAAGTCACGTCGTTAATTAGTAAAAAAACTCACGTGACATGTAAAATGTAATTTATATTGTTTTATTTATAGTTGGTAGTCGGTAAGCTATCGTTTAGCTATAATTCAAATTGTAAATCATTTAAGAGTAGGATCAGTAGATGGCGCTTATGAAGTGGTGTTGTATGCTTTCTGATTATAATATTGAATAATGGTGATAACAAAAATCGATAACTAAAAACTGTAGCTATGAGGGATCTCGGGTATGCTTTTTGTCGGTAGGGTGGTAACTAGCCACGGCCGAAGCTTTCCACCAGCCAGATCTGGACCAATTATGAAAACCTTTATCAGCCCAGCTGGGGATCGAACTCAGGACCCCCGTCTTGTAAATCCACCGCGCATACCACTTTATTCATATTATTTACTCTCTTATCCTGATACTGCTTAATATACTCAGAGGCACAATTATCCGCCCACCTTAATATACTCGCGACATGTTAAAGTGGGCGGATAATTGTGCCTCTGAGTATATGTTTGACATAATGTAATTTTAAAAATTAAGCATATCTTATCATTATCTAAAAACTTCATCACATGTGAGCGACATACTTTTATGGCACTTGCCAATAGAGTTTCCTTTCTGTTTTGGATTTCAATATTATTTTAAAGATTAGAAGATTCTCTAGATAGATAGTATATAAATGCTTCCAAACTGTATGTAACGTATTTAGGAAATTCCTATTCTGTTTTTACATTTACACAATAGGTAGGAATACTATTAAGTTTTATCCAAAGTATGGTACGTACTTTAATATTTTGGCATTGTTAGATTTAAACAAAAATTAAATTAAGATCAATGTGTCTAAAAAATATTTTTTTCCTTTCATATATGTATAATCAGAGGCATAATTATCCACCCACTTTAATATGTCGCGAGTATACTAAAGTGGGCGGATAAATGTGCCTCTGAGTATATTTCTAATTTTGTTAGTGAAAGTTAAGTTCGAAATAAAACAATAAGTTACTGATATGTATGGTTTGGTTTTATTAGAACAGATCAGAAAAAACCAATAGGTACATATTTTTAATAAAATTAGTTCTAGAACATGTATTATAATAAATGCATAACTATTATGACGTCATAGTTTCATTTTGTACCCAATTTGTCTACACGCTCCCATATACAATACCCAAAGACCTATAGTTAATATTTACATCGAATTGGTCCACATATTTACATTTTACAGTAACTAGATAATAAATAATTAAATTATACATGAAATATTTGTCGGTGGAATAATAACAATGAGTTTCCTAATTAGTGGCGGCGCTAGGCGTCGGCGACGTTGACTGATGACGGCCTTGCAAAAATATTTTGGAAATATTCTCTACATTAGTTGGAACTTGAATGTTTATTTCCTCATAATGTTAGTGAATAATTTATGGATTCCCAAAGTGGTCGATATTAATCTCTAGTGGCTCTAGTATTACCATTCTCTAGGGGTTCGATGGAAATTAATAAAAATAGAGGTTGATAAAATCTAGAATTCGGGCCCCTTGGGTGGCTTGCTCGAAACACTGAGCTTATTTGAAGGTTCTAAAATATTTTACGATAAGTTGATGTTTCTTTCATACAAATACATACTTTAGCGACGTAGGCACTAGGCAGGGCAGGTAATGTATTGTACTCATTACCTTCAAACATCGGCACATTACGAGGCTAATTGCTATGTACTCGTATATGTATTAAAATGAACAAAAAAAATTTTAACGTGTTGGTTAATTGAGGAAAATTTGGGTTTTATTTTGGACGTCTCTGGCCGAAATAGTTTGGGGACCCCTCATTATTTTACATACAATGTAAAGTTTACTTTTGACTGAGAAATGGGGCCTCGCGTAGCGGTGACGTCCACATTCGGTCTAGCGTCGCCACTGTTCCTAATATCACAGTTTAAAATGGAGTCTTAAAGATGTGCTTATCAAAGTCTATATCAGAGGTTCCGGCCTTGTACGAAGGACCGGGCCGCGGTTCTAGGCACGACCGTTGTCCGGCTTCGCATAACGAGGCTCTTTTAACTATGCCATTCCGAAGTGGGATGATCGTCGCGTTTGGAGGCCTAGGGCTCGTTCGCAAGGAATGAGTTCTATACAAAGGAGGTTTTATTAGCCTGTTGGGTGCGACACCAACTATGCTGTGCCTAGAAAATGGCGCGTAAGCGAACGGTGTACGCGGTATCTCATATCCGTCGCAGACGGTGTTTGCTGGTGAGTCGCTTTCGTACATGAGTTCTAAATACTTGGGCACCCGCTGCGGTAGTAGATGCGATGGCTCCATCTCGTGTTCCGGGAAGTCTTCGTCTGTAATAATTTCATTCATTAAGGCGATTGCAGGAGAGAAATATGAAATTATATAAAACGTGTAGGTAATAAATTCTCTAATATCAGTGCGTATTTTTACATAACTGCCTCATTATGTAGAAAATAAAATGTAGATATGTATTATAATTATATACCTACACATCACAATATTTCGTCAGTTCACAATTTACGAGATAAATTATAATCTAACGGTATTACAATTTTATGGTGGTATATATAAAAAAAAAATACCTAACATTGTTTTTAAATAATAAGTTTTGAAAATCGGATAAGTAGTTTAGCTGTTAAAGCCATCCATCCTTATCACACAAACCCACTTTCCCTTCTACGAGTAGAACTACAGAGAAATAAAGTTGAAGTTTTTTTTTTTTTTTATTCTTTTTTTTTTTTTATTCTTTACAAGTTAGCCCTTGACTACAATCTCACCTGATGGTAAGTGATGATGCAGTCTAAGAAAGAAACGGGCTAACTTGTTAGGAGAAGGATGAAAATCCACACCCCTTTCGGTTTCTACACGGCATCGTACCGGAACGCTAAATCGCTTGGCGGTACGTCTTTGCCGGTAGGGTGGTAACTAGCCACGGCCGAAATGTCTATTTTGAAATTTTAAATTAACAGCTTTCACGTTATATGTCAAAAAAACCATTTTTAGCCACCGACGCATAAAGAGGGGTGTTAAAGTTCGACTTGTCTGTCTGTCTGTCAGTCTGTCTGTGACACCATAGCTCCCGAACGGATGAAGCGATTTCAGTTTAGTTTTTTTTTGTATTAAAGGTGACTTATGTGCGAGTGTTCTTAGTTTGATGTAAATCGGTTGAGCCGTTTAATGTTGTGGGGGGTGAAAGTGGGGAAGAATAACCGAATATCTGTAAATATACTCGAGTGGGGTCTCAAATGAAATCGCACTGAAAGAGAATATTGATGACTTGATCGAGAGTGAAATATTCTCATGAGTCATGACATTCGGGGGCTTTTCAAATCTGTCAATTATCTGTTATTACATTATCGTGTCGGCTAATATCTGAAATGACGATCCGAATTTGACGAACCTTTTACTGGCAGATAGCTAATGTTTTAAGGAGTAGGTACCTCAGGCTACTTTTTCGGATCCAGGCTGATGAAACCAGAACACGACCAGTTTATAATATACTCAGAGGCATAATTATCCGCCCACTTTAATATACTCGCGTCATATTAAAGTGGGCGGATAATTGTGCCTCTGAGTTCTTATATAAGAATAATAGATGTTGTTATAATCTATATTGACCTTTTAATTCGTAATGAGTGTGGAACTAACCCAACGTGTTGTCGTTCTCGTCCAGCAGGTAGGTGCGGTTGTCGACAGCGTCTGTATGCGCCATGCGCCATGCAACATAGCATTAGATGGTTAGTGGTCGCGCAGCGGCTGATGACACTTTAGTCACAATTTAAGGCTAAATTAATGATTTTAAATGAAATGAAATTAAAACGGCAACGATAATTGTTTTTTTCTTAAATATTTGCTATAATTTAACGCGTCCAACGTGGCTCACGCTAGTTTCTCCTCTCAAGTCCGTGAGCTCAGTTTGGGCTCATAGTCATTCAACGAAAAGACTGTTATGAATGGATATGACAATAGACCAACGGGCAGAGATTTAAGGTATGAATGACCTCTTGGATTCTATACCGTGGAGCTATTGCTACGAAGAAAAATGATTTATTTTAAATGATAGTAATAATTCATTAAAATTTAATTCCATTTCATTTAAATTATTTCAGGTAGAGCATGCTCGTATCCCTTAGGTATAACTATTTGGTCACCCTTCTAGTTCCCGTTCATATCTTTCCATATTTTCATCTTGGTATTCCATGCAATTAAGATTCTCTTAAAACTTGGTTGTAAGTAACTTTTATGAAATTTTATGCAAGCTTGATTTAGGACAAATTGAGAACCTCTTCTTTTTTGAAGTCGGTTAAAAATGGATGAACTTTTTTTGAGATCAGTTGGTGATTAGTTGCGCCAATATAAGAAATAATTTAGTCAAGGCTAACTGCCTTCTGCTGTATGCGTTAAACTTTTAGTCTGCTCTGAACACTTGTAAATTATCTGAGCAGTTTGTTGTAGGTACCCTTTGCAATGTCAGAGCGAACTAGAAGTTGTGGGCATACTATACCATGTTCATTCTATAGAAGCCTTGTTGTTCAGCATTCAAAACAATAAAATCTAAAAGTTCTTTAAACTTTTGTTTAGATGAAAAAATAATTTCTTATGTATATGAACGAGTATGATATTTGCGATTTTGAATACCGTTGGTACAACAAAACAACGATATAAAAATAAATTTTATGAAAGCTAAAAGTTTGTCAGCCCATGCTTCTTCCTTAGGAAAAAAAGTACGGTAGATAACTTTGGATTCAGAATCATGATACTACCAAATGAGTACACGGCAAGCTGCCTGTCGTCAAACCTCCAGCTTGCACAGTGTAATCAGGTCCTAATGCCTGGGCGACGTCTTGTCGCGCAGTGTCGTCACCACCTCCAGACAGTGCCGGAACGGTAGTGCACATAGTGAGCAAGTGTAGTACCGTCTCCCAGCAGCGTGAGGTAGTGCGGCGCGGGCTCGGCGGTGGCGGTGAGCGTGATGTTGGGCGACGTCTTGTCGCGCAGTGTCGTCACCACCTCCAGACAGTGCCGGAACGGTAGTGCACATAGTGAGCAAGTGTAGTACCGTCTCCCAGCAGCGTGAGGTAGTGCGGTGCGGGCTCGGCGGTGGCGGTGAGCGTGATGTTGGGCGACGTCTTGTCGCGCAGTGTCGTCACCACCTCCAGACAGTGCCGGAACGGTAGTGCACATAGTGAGCAAGTGTAGTACCGTCTCCCAGCAGCGTGAGGTAGTGCGGCGCGGGCTCGGCGGTGGCGGTGAGCGTGATGTTGGGCGACGTCTTGTCGCGCAGTGTCGTCACCACCTCCAGACAGTGCCGGAACGGTAGTGCACATAGTGAGCAAGTGTAGTACCGTCTCCCAGCAGCGTGAGGTAGTGCGGCGCGGGCTCGGCGGTGGCGGTGAGCGTGATGTTGGGCGACGTCTTGTCGCGCAGTGTCGTCACCACCTCCATACAGTGCCGGAACGGTAGTGCACATAGTGAGCAAGTGTAGTACCGTCTCCCAGCAGCGTGAGGTAGTGCGGCGCGGGCTCGGCGGTGGCGGTGAGCGTGATGTTGGGCGACGTCTTGTCGCGCAGTGTCGTCACCACCTCCAGACAGTGCCGGAACGACGGCCGCGCCTCGGCTGAATAGCTCCAGCATTTTTGTAATAGTTCGTAGCTGCGAACATGGAAACATAACAATATAGAAGCAGTTAGTGGTGTAGTTGTGTGCTTTAGACTAAAGACTTTCGACTGAAGTAAAACTTCTTTCGAAAACAAAAAACAAAGCGCCATCTGTGAGCCTCAAGCATAACTGAGCAAAAGAACAAAAGGAATTGTTTCAAAGTTCACTAAGAACGCCATCTATTGGTAGTTTAAAATAACAAACACTGTTTTACTATACCTGTAGATTGCTACATCTTAAAACACATTCCGTAACATACCTATCCACCAGCGTCCAGCAGCAGTCAAGGTCTACGTATGCATCATAGGCAATATATTTTATCATGGACACCTACCTCGGATATACCACCGCTCTGATATTACATTTTTTTATTTGTTATCCTACAAAATACACATTAAAATTAAGCCTAACCATAGTGCAACTGGTACAAGTACGTATCTGTTGGTGGAACACGTTTGCCCGAAGAAGATATTTTCAGTATTAACTACATGATACCTATATATCAAATTGATACGGGACACCTGTCGACAACTAGTGAATAGGAATACCGAGCGACGAGGTAATGCTGATCGGGTGTCGTGTAGATCCAATGAGCTATAACCCTTATTCTTTTCGCTACGACAAATAGCATGTAATTCATATGTTTTCCCTATTGATACTCACAAGGCGGAAGGACAGTTGGGCGGGCGGTCGGGCGTGCCGCCGGCGCGTACCAGTGACAGCACCTGCCGGTTGGTGCGCGCGGGGTACGGCTGCTGGCCCAGAGATAGCACCTGATCGGAACATGTTCATGTCAATACCAGACGAGACGGAATATAGGTACATTGCCGCTGTGGTAAGAAGGTAAGGTGGCAAAGAAAAGCGTGTTTATCGATCGCCGTTTACTGTTCAACTGGTTTAATATAAGTAAATATATTGGGTTAGTAATGTGCTCTTGAGTGTTAGAATCGACATGTGCGCGCCACATGTTATCTTACAATTTGGAACGTTGTAAACTTATGGATAATCTACGAACTAAATATGAATGTGGATACGCTAATAATGTTTATACAATAATATTTATATTGATAACGCTACAGTACCACGGCATATCGTATAGGTAAGTCATCATCATCATTAACAGCCGATGGACGTCAGTTTTAGCAGACTCAGATGTGATTACAAAAATAAGAAAACTAATGTCGAAAAAGGTTATGATTCACAACATTAGTCAGGACAACTTAATTAACAAATCGAACTTTAACCAAAGTAAGCTCTTAGAATGGCGGAGAATGACCCTGAGTGAAGTCACGCACTTGTAAACGATGTGTGTAGGGTTAAAGGCGCCTTTGACAGATATCTAACACTCCCCTTCTTCCACTCAAGTCACTCTCCCCGCCTATCCCAAGTAATCCATAAAGAATTACACAACAAGAGATGTGGACGGCTCGAACGCCACGAGCACACTGAAGCCGCCCGTACCGCAAGTCTTTGCAACGTGTCGATAACAATAGGCACACACAATTAATTTAGCGACTACTTCGGAAAGTATTTTCACGAATTCGAAAAATACTGTACTGTACTTAAAACAAATGTGATTCGAAACTTACGAGAAGTTGTTTAGTAAAAAGATTCATTCAAATTAAAAACGTATGTAAGTCAATGAACTAAACCTTGGTATATACAGCTTCCTTATCTCAATCTAATCGGAAACCATGTAAATAGTATATTATTTTAAATCATTGTATTTTGTTCGTACCTCCCAACAAAGCACGCCCCAGGCCCAAACGTCCGACTGGCAAGAGAAGACACCGTCTACAAGACATTCCACAGCCATCCACCGTACTGGCAGCAAGCCTGAAAGTCAACCAAAAACAACAGGTTTACCTTAACTGCCCGCATACATGCCCAAGTGTTTTTCTTAAAATATTTCTTTTCTCGAATAATGATATTCGGATACAACGGATGCAGATGCCTACTTAGGATCGCTATAAGATAAGCAATGAATTGTTTCAACAACTTTAGAAAAGTTGAATCATAGCTCGTTAGAGCCATCCGGTACCCGACCCAGCACTGCTTTGTGACAGTTAGAAAATAAATAGAGTTAGTAAATTGAGCATCCTTAATCCATACAAATTCATATAAGGAAGGAACATCAGGAGACTCTAATGACTCGACGAAATTTATTCTTAAAAGTAAACCTACCTATGTGTATAAGTGATTCAGGTTGATTTTAAGTGCGCTACTGACTTATAGTATAGGTCCATAAGTATTAGAAAAATGTTCCTACCTTCCCCTTCTTTTCTGTAATAGTCGTTTTTATAGATATCTCTTGCGAGTCCAAAGTCACCAATCTTCACAACGCGTCCGTTAGCTCTGTGTGCTACTAGACAGTTCCGGCACGCGAGGTCGCGATGCACGAAATGCATTTCTTCCAGGTAGCGGCATCCCTTTGTTACGTCCACGCACATGTTTAGTAGGTCTAGCAGGGTCAAGGATTCTGGAGTGTACTGGAAAATATACATTTGAATTAGCCTAGTACAGTAGAATTAGTAGAACAAAGTTTCTATCCTCTGATAATCAGAAATTCTTATTTCTTAGTTCGGCATCTACTGATAGTCAGAAATTCTTATTTCTGATTTAGTTTGTGTGGAACAGAGTCGCCAGGCTTCCTGATTGTAACAGTAACACATTAGTTAGTGTGGTTTACACTCTGGTAAACATAGGCCATTTAGGTCATTATTTTTTCTCCTTCTTGTATTTTCTACTTCAACTATGGTTGAGATGTTATTCGATTTAGAATCGCATGTAGATAGCTTTTGAAAAAATTGAAGGGCCGCTCGCAAAATTTGCAAAAGATATAAACAATTAACTAAAAAAAGGGGTTTGGGTTTTTCTTATATCTCAAAAACTGCTTAAAGTATTTCCAATCGGAGGAAGATTGCTATAAAAACTGTAACTTTTAGAAGTTGGCTAAATAATTATTAAAATAAATATTGCGCTGAAAATGGGGTTGTTTTGGATATTAGCTATTATTGATGTTGATGATAATGATGATGATTCTTACCAAAGAAGCTCGTTTGGCGCGCAAGTAGCTCAGTAAATCGCCTCCCTCCATGAGTTCCATGATAATGTAGTTGGGGTCATTGTCGAGACAGACGCCCAGGAGCCGCAGGATGTGCTCGTGTTTGAAATTGGACATCAACGCCGCTTCTTTCAGGAATTCAGTCTTTTCTTGCTCTGTTGCACCTTTGCGTAAAGTCTAAAAACAAAAAGATGAATAAGGTTACTGCTCTAACCTCGTTCTCATATTAAGCCAATATTAATAACTTGAAAGTATGATAGTTGGCAGAGCAAGTACATGCTCCACCAAGGTCTTGAAAAACTTGCAAGACACACTTCTGCTATAATTACATTAATGTTCTTCATTGCGCAGCATTACACCATCTGAGGGGTAGAGTCAAAGGCACGTCTTTGACTTTTGAAATCAGTAGACCGTAGTATCTAATGTTTTCTCCCAGACAAGTTCCAACCCAAACCTAAGCCAGAATTCAAAATGTCTCAAACTCGACGTAAACCTTTACATTTAGGTAGGTATTTGGTTTTCACAGGTGCTTTTTGGCAAGTTAGGTACTTTGCCTTTTTTTCATAGGAACCTAATCTATACTAAGTAATATTATAAAGCTGAGGAGTTTGTTTGTTTGTTTCATTGAACGCGCTAATCTCTCCGATTTTAAAAATTCTTTCAGCCCATTTATCGAGGAAGGCTATAGGCTCTATATATTTTCTTCGTATTCCTACGGAAACGGGAACTATGCGGTCTAACCGCGAGGCGTCAACTAGTTATTTTATGTTTTTCAAGTGAATAAACATGAGAGTACCTTTACTGCAACTTTATTGTCGGTATTGCTGTTATTGATTTGGCGCGCTACGCCCTCGAACACCTCGCCGAACGCCCCCGAGCCGAGAAACTTGGTGAGCGTGATCTGTTCTCTGCGGATGTGAGGCAGACTGGCCAGTTCTGCGTCTGACGGACAGTGTACTCCCTGGAATAAAAGGCAATTATGCATTATCATCATTATTTTCAGCCGATGGACGCCTTTTGAAGGACTTTCAGACATCACGGTCTTGAGCTGCATATTACCAGCGGCTTTCTGTTACCCGCTTGATGTTATCAGTCGGTAGCGGGAATAGACCAACACTGTGTTTTCCGGTACGGGTTTACCACTCCAGGAAGTATTTTGGGACTCCAATGTTCAAAAAATCTTCGAGCTATGTGCCCGCCCATTGCCATCACTTCAGCTTCGTTGACATTGTATGTCGGTAACTTATAGTTTTCTGGTTTTACAAACTTTACTCGCCCTGTTAGTGGATCAAATCTTACTATATTAGAACCACTTCCTTCACCACTCAAAATTTTATATAAGGAGTATCTTTCGTAACAGTGCAATTTTTCAGAGGCTGAAATGGATTATTTCTGCGCAGTAAAGTTCGTTTATATCAACGTTTACTTAAATTAAATGGCCTGTTATGTCGATAATCATTATTAATTTTATTGATTCAACGCCTTCTTTATTAGTGGACATCCTAAAATCTTCTAAGGCAAGAAGTAAAATACCTGATTGTATAAAATATTTGTCGAGTGTCGGATGGGCAGTTGCCGCAGTGTTGCCAGCTCTACGTCGGGCCCGCGCCGCACGATGTTAGCCGTCAGCTGATTTTCAATGGCTGCTTTCTTTTTGCTCCGATTGTTATATGCTGGAAAAGTTAAACCCACGCTTTAATATCTATAACGTTTTTCTAATGCAGTGCCGGTTTGCCTATTCAGCTTGTATGGCTATACAAATCAGGCAGTTCGAGAATTCTGAGTAGGGCTATGAATTTGTTGGGCTTTTGTTATTGCTTCGGTCGGGAGTTGATGGTGGCTCATTTTCTAGTCCCACGAAGGGCACGTTGAAGACGTCGGGCCCGGTCATTGTTATTGCCATCAGTATGAGTATTACGAGGACCTTTTGTCCTCGTAATATACGTTGACGCAACTTAGGTGCTTGTCCAACGGAGCGGAATGAAGGAGGAATGCCGATCGGAGTTGTGTACTTACGTACTGTGTCTGTCCATATAAACGCGTCTAGGTAGCGGATTGGAGTGAGAAATATTACGTAGCAGAGTTATACTGTGTTTCCTCGCTCCGCTTTACGGTTTTATATGATTTTTAAAATTAATTCGCAACTTTCTGTCCACTGAACTTCTTCAGTTTTAAAATTAAGCCGAGACTATGCAATTGTATTGTTTATTTTTTACTACCGCTTCGACGTCTTGCTTCACTTTAGTGGACATGCAGCCTAAAACAACATGTGACAGCCGTAGCTGTTGTATACGAGTAGTGATATACCAGTACACGAGGCGACTCACTGTAGAACACCGCGGCGGCGAGTGCGAGCAGCAGCATGGCGAGCGCGGCCACGATAACGGCGAGCGCGGCGGGGTGAGGCGCGGCAGCGGGCGCGGGCGCGTGCAACTATCAGCCACAGCCCACAGCTGTTGTATACGAGTAGTGTTATACCAGTACACGAGGCGACTCACTGTAGAACACCGCGGCGGCGAGTGCGAGCAGCAGCATGGCGAGCGCGGCCACGATAACGGCGAGTGCGGCGGGGTGAGGCGCGGCGGCGGGCGCGGGCGCGTGCAGCACGCTCGGCGCGGACAGCGCGCCCCAGCCGTAGCTGTTTCGCGCCTGCACGCGCGCTGCGTAGCCCGCCGACACCGCGCCCGAGCTGATCAGCCAGTACGTGTCTGTAGCAACACAGTTGTGGTTGTGGTTAATATGCTCCTTAAAACCTCCTTCCATCAGTACCTACTTGGATGCATCCTCTGCTAGAACAGAGAATGCCTCCAAGTACAAACCTGGCACAAACAGAGAAAGTTTTGGGCTCCTTGTTAGGTCATTAAAATTATTCACTTATGTAATTATCCTCGAAAAGTTTGTTTCCCACGCTACAGTAAATTCTACAACTATACGTTTCGATAAAGGAAAATGTCCGGTCTACTCGTAGATATCATTCAACTTACCGTTCCCACTGTACAACAGTTCGAGTCCTTCACGAACAATGTGCTGTTTCATTTCGTCGTCAATGTCGCTTGGCAGATTGTCTGGTAACAGCTCGCTTATGTTCTTGCTCATTATATATTCTTCGTTATAGCTTGTCCTATAAAAAAAATCCAATTAAATAAAATGAACGTGTAGTTGAGTTCTGTCAAAAGTATTATCACGAGTTAACGCAGATTTTAAAATCGAACCAATTTCACCCGAACCCCTTTACAAAATCTTACAATATTATAATGTCATAATTTAGACTTCATCATTATCAACCCATATTCGGCTCACTGCTGAGCTCGAGTCTCCTCTCAGACTGAGAGGGGTTAGGCCAATAGTCCACCACGCTGGCCCAATGCGGATTGGCAGACTTCACACACGCAGATAATTAAGAAAATTCTCTGGTATGCCGATTTCCTCACGATGTTTTCCTTCACCGTTTGAGACACGTGATATTTAATTTCTTAAAATGCACACAACTGCAAAGTTGGAGGTGCATGCCCCGGACCGGATTCGAACCCACACCCTCCGAAATCGGAGGCAGAAGTCATATCCACTGGGCTATCACGGCTTTTTTATTAGTAATGGTACCTGTGGTTCGGTCGGCCCCAGATGCGGTAAGCCTGGATGGGCGCTCCTCGGGCTTCGGGCTCGGCCCAGCGCGCGCGCAGCATGCGTTCGCCCACCGCCTCCACCAGCAGCGGGCCCGGCGCGCCCGGCACGTCACCTGCGCCCACGAACATCAGCCCACAACCCGACTCCAAGTCATCGTCATCATTGTCTATGTATTTTTACCTCAGACCAATTACCTTTGGACTTGTATCGCACTCAAATCCACCAACAAAAATGTAGGTATATCGTTGTTTAAGGGGGCGTAAACTCACAAATAAATATATCCTGTGTCCACTACACACAACTATAAATTTACACACGTGTAATTTTAACATAATGAAACATCGATTCTATAGACGCAGTTTGTATGAACACACATCGTAATCATATACTATTGACAGAGGGTAACGTTCAGCGAGGCAGGTACTATGGTAATTCGTCTGAGATTTTTACTTGAGGCATCTCTTCACCAGCTTTTTTTTTGTGATTATGTAAGTGCCGTAGGCTCCTTAATGGGACCTCAGCGGCTCACCGGGGGTTTCAGGCGAGTGCAGAAGCATTGCCTGATAGGGCCCGAAGGCAGAAGCAGAAGATGTGGGCGTAACGACTCCCACGTAGAAAGGGCCTCTTCTCTGAGTTATGGGCACTCGGCTTATAGGGCCATTCTGGAAGGGTGTTTTGGCCTGACTGTATGTGTCCGAGCGCCCCTGAGATTGTGGGTTAAAAAACCCACGTCCGAGTGATTTCAGTCGGGGACCTCGTCTTCGCCGGTGAAGACGCTGTGTAGCTTGGCTTGTGTTTGAATAGCTTGGGAAGGTTTGTCGATCGTTATATAATATATTGTCATCGTCAGGATCGTAAAGGCTATAGAATAAGCCCTTCGCTCGTTATACCTATTTACTTGGACGATTTTTAACATTCGGATTTCTCTTACCTGCTACCTTCCTAGGCTACCTGTGATCCAAACTTTACAGATGCCTATAGAACTTTCTTATGGCAAAATTATTATAGTCTGACCCTGATCATTATAGCCAACAAATTCTCAGATCTAAAGGTTATATTACTAAAGAAGGAATTATCCGAAATTTTGCCATATATTCAATGCAGTTTTTTAATACATACGAGTACAGATCTAGTTCAAAATTGTGAATTTCCTATTCGGCGTGTGTTTTTTTTCATTGCAACTTAATCAAAATCAGATTTAAAGAAAGTACTGTACACTTAACTTATATTATTCTTATTTTTATTTGCCAAAACGGAAAGAACCATAATGACTGTAATCACGACATAATTCGTTAGTATAGAAAAGAAAGAAAAGAAGACTCAAAGAAAGTTTATTAAAATAATAAACATATTAATTGTTAAAGAAGGAAGATAAAATGAAGTTTTGAAAAAAAAAATTTAAACATAGATTAGAAAAAGACAGAAAAAAGAAAAAAGGTTGTTACACTAACAGAAAAAAGCTTGTTATTGTCTAAATAAAGTAACACCATATAAGCTAATTTGAAACGAAGGAGTACCTAATGTGACATAGGTAAATCGGTCGTCCATCGGCCAGTAGTACGGCTCAGCGTGCTCGACGTATTGCAGACGCAAGCGGAATCGGTACCGCGTTCCCGGACTTAGGTCGCTCGCCTTCCACTCTGCGTTCCCACTTTGCTCGCACTGCGCCCAGTTGTCGCCCTCACTCGACAGCTCTGTGTATTCCACTGCGTAGCTGTAACGAAAGTGACGAAAGTGAAGTGGCTGATTTAACAACAGGCCTTCCCTCAAATTAGGTCAAAGAAGATGGTCCAAAATTGTATCGAGCCCAGGTCCAGTCATTGTACCCTGGCGGAAATAAAAGAACATATTATTTTTAACTATTTTTGATTATACAAATCTACGAATTTACTTTAATTCTTTCGAAATAATATTCATTATCTCCCAAGAAATGCAACATTAATAAGAGTATTAATGACGGATAGATGACATTTTCAATGCATTAATCGATTTGACGTTTGCTGTTAACTGTCATTTCATAGTGGCTCTATGGGCGCCATCTTGATATAACTCAAAAACTTGGGTTTTTATTTTATTTATTTCTTTTTATTTAGTTACATTTATTCACTTTAATACATTTTGATAAATTCCTTGTATTTTTTAAATTTTAATGATACGGGGTACATGAGTGGACCTGAAATGGACCATCTCCTTTGAGTCCTCTTCAAATTAAGCCTCCCTGAGCTTAATAGGCACAGGGTGGCCTAATTTGAGGGACGGCAAATTTATCCAAAAAGGGTTTAATTTTTCAGAAATTAGTAAAAACATATACCTACAATTTACATATAGAAAGCGAGTCTTGATTACTGGTTAGGAAAAAAAATATGATTGCGAACAAGGGAATAGAAATCAGAAATCAATAACTCAATAGGGGGGCAAGAATTTAATAGCCTCCTGGCAGCAAATTTTTAAATACGCCACTGCAAAAGCGTAGAACTATGCTTATTTAGCCTCCAAGAATCCAAGTTAATCAATTTTAAAATTAGTTAATCAAGTTTAAAATTGTGCGGCTGCCAGTAGTAAAGTAAGTTAGTTTTGCCTATAGAGCAATATTTTGGTACTGAGTTTCAAGGATTATTCTTAATATCGAGATCCAAGCCACTGGGATGGTGTCCCCACAATGGCAAGCGCAAAAGCCTCAATAGGGAAATCTACAAGGGAGTCGATATATAGACGGTTGTACGCTGGTGTTTCGAAATATATAGGCTTATACATAGGGGCTTAAAAGAGCGATTTCTTGCCGGCTCTTCTCAGCAGAACCTGCCTTCCGAACCGGTGGTAGACTCTTTACAAATAGTCAAACTTGACGTTTCAAAAGTACTTATATGAATTTTGATTTTGACACTGAATGTCCTTCGACTGTTAATGACGACATATTCCTAGTACTTATAGTCTGGCAAGTTCGTTGATGATACTCCCATGATATGCGGGCGACGGGGGAAAAGACTGCACGGGTGTAAAATCGGGGAATCGTGAACGTGCGGGGAAGTGAGGTGCATCAGTCGTGAGTTTTTCATTGATGGCTACACGGCCCCCGGCCCGCGCGAACCATCGGTAGTGTTACGAACGAAGTTGCCAAGCTATAGGAGCAGCAGTAATTAAACGGTTAGGAAGCTTCATGACTTTCACATGCGGTCTTTACACATTGGAGTATCTTGGATTATTTCCTAGGGTGGGCCTGGCCCACGAAATCAAGTCTATTATTAGTATCTTAATAGAATTCCATATCATTAGCCCAGAATCCTAGGGTGGGCACAGGTCCATTCTTGGGTGGGCACGGCCCACCCGCTATATACGCCTATGTCTTTACATGAGGTCTATGTACACTGTACAAAAGTGGACGTCCACGGGCTGATGTCTATTCTAAGTACTCACGAATGTATCTTGTAAGAAGTGGGCGGTGGCCAGATGACCGTGAGCGTGTAGGCGGTAGGGTCGAGCAGTGCGAGCGGCGCGGGCGGCGGGTACGTCCGCAGGCGCTGCGGCGCGGAGTCCGCCGCCACCGAGCTGTGCCGCGAGCGCGCGCGCACCCACACCGTGTACGCGGTGGCGGGCGACAGGCGCGTCATGTTAGCCCGACGTCCGCCCGACACTTCGAATGTGTTGTGTTCTACCAGAACAAAGGAAAATTCATCATCATCATTTACAACCTTGGCAAGTTCGTTCGTAACACTCCCGAGGGTACACGCGGGCTGGGAGGGGGTAGCAATGACCCCGCACGCCCGTCATCATACCCGCGCAGTCCTTTCTCTGCTCCGCGCGGTCGACTTCACACCCGCGCAGTCCTTTCCGCCCCGTCACCCGCATATCATGGAATTGTCATCAACGAACTTGCCAAGCTATAATAATTGGCTCACTGTTGAATGAGAGGGGTTAGTCCACCACGCTAGCCCAATGCGGATTGGTAGACTTCACATACGTTGAGAATTAAGAAAATTCTCAGGTATGCAGGTTTCATCACGATGACGAGAAGGCTTAGAGCATATTTACTGGGTGTGGGCTATCACATCTCTCAAAGTAAAATTAAAGAAGTTAATGTTTAACCTTCTTACTTCTTCTTGGCATGGGCGTAGCAAGAAAATAGTCACGAGCTCACCTCACTACTAATGTGAGAATTGCTCAATTTGATAAATCTAACAACAATCACCAACGGTATAGAATCCTGGCTACGCCCTTGCTTCTTGGTCGCACTCTTCATTACTGAAGGTCCTGAGTTTGGCGGGAAAATCGTAGGAATCACGTAATGTTCTTGTAGCTCTCGTTTTATTTTCCACACCCTTATAAATCAGAAGTTATGATTCTGGCTGCATAGTGGAACTTAAATTAACATATTTTGTTCTACAAAAACGCATTTTTACCTTTTATTTTCTGAGTTACTGAGTCGTCTGTGCTCCAGTGCAGTTCGTAATAAAGTCCAGGGTCTGGAGTCCATTCCACTTGCGCGAGTACAGGACTCAACACCATAACGGTTACATCTTTTGGAGCGGTAGGCGCTGAAAACCACGAAAGAAAATAAAATATTAGGATAAATTTCTCAGGATAATGTTCCCTTCAAAAGGAAATCTTACCTTCAGCTGCTGTTTGTATTATCAAAGTGTCGCCGAGAATTGGTTTCATCTCATGAAGCTTTGCATAGTAGTTAGTGGCTTCAAGCATCACAGTATAATTAGTGAAAGGCTTCAATTCATTCAAAGCAACGATAGTGCTAGTAGTCGTCAAGTATAAACATGTCTCCTTATCACAAGTCATCGAATCATTTTTCACATGTATGCGATAAAAAACTGTGTATTCAGTTGCCGTCATTTCATACTGCAGTTTTTCACATTTCACTGGTTTGCCCATTATAGGCAGTCTCAGTGTTAAGCTGTTCGCAGAATGAGATATTACATGGGGAATTAGTTTTCGTGGATTCGGAAACAGACACGATCTACGTGGGTACGGCTGATTCGCAGGATCTAGTGCCATGATCTTGTACCCAAAAGAAGACTTCACCTGTATTATTTGGTTCCCCTTGAGTTTGTTGGTATAAAATATATTTTTTCCTGTAGAGTTATACCAATAGATGTATTTGCTATCTACAGCAATTGACATGGGGGGAAACTCGTACTTCTTTTTTTCGGTAGCATTAACTACTACTTTACAATGGCAGCCGTTCATGTCTGATGCTGTTATATGATGAGCCCATGGATCTACCCAATAAAGTTCGATGGCCATGTCAATCACGAAGCTTTTGGCTATTTGTGGATTTTGAGGACAATTGCATTCATTAACGAAATCAAACGTAGTATGATTAAAGAATGGTCTAATATTGCCTCCGTCTACCTTTGAAGTCATCAATGTTCCTAGTCCCTTATGATTACTTTCTTCGTACCAATATAAAGACCTGAAAGAATATAAGCTCAGTTATAAAACTTCATATTTTTAACTTATTTAATTATACCTATATAGTATCTATAAATTTGTTTTCTCACCGTAACGTTGGAGCTATTTGCAAACTGTAAATCGGTTGTTTTCTTGCTAAAACACGACTTATATGTGGTCTTGTATTAGGAATTCCTAGATCAGCTCGATACATCACATAAGATTCTGTAGATGTCATTTCTAGTTGGGTCCAATACACTGACCTACTAACCCAATCCACACAAATGCTGGTTGCAGTTCCATTTATTGATGTCAACTAAAAGAATAATAAACAAATAGTAAGAGGTCAGGTCAGTAAAAGTAACAATAACAGTTATTTATATTGCATATCTTACCTTATAGTTCCCACTGCCATTGATTCTAGATGCGAATATTTCCTCTAAATTATTAGCCCAGTAAGCAACATTTTCTTCGATATTCACAGCAAAATCGATAGGTATTCCAGTGCTCTTCGGTATAAGTTCACTTTCACCGGAATCTAAATCGACGATCTTTATTGATTCTTGTGACGATATCATTATTTTAGGAATTGGATTGATTTCTAACGATGACGCATTGACGATTTCAGAGTATTGTCCATATCCAGCATCGGTGAATGCACGAACCTGTAGATTCACGATTTAAGAGACTATTGTATTTTGTTATTATGTAGGAATTCAGTATAATAACTACTTATCCAAAATTAAGACATTCTAAAGATTTGAGCCTAGTCAAGAACAAATTAAACATACGGACTAGTAAGATTGTTGAGAGAGTAAACAAGGTAGTAAATATACAACAATCGTAGCCAGTAAAGGTTGTATTTGCCCACCTCATAGGAATGAAGCATAATCGCAAGTATGTAATGCTTCATTCAGTTTTCAAAAACGACTTGAATACCAAAGTATTACGAAGTAACTATTCATACATCAACCGAACGAATAAATATAAATTATTCTTCCAGTAACTGGATACTTAAAATATTATTAGTCCGGCAAAAAACGGACGAATAGTTTCAAAGTATTACCTGAAAGAAGTAGGTTGAATCAGATGCGAGATCCCTTAGCATGAGTTGCGTGTGCAGCGGAGACAGTCGCGCATCGGCGCAGGCTGAAGGCTTGACGCGTGCCGACTTGACGCCCATCGTCCAGCACTGCGCTTCGTAGCCACGCACTACACCATTGCTTCTGCTGGGGGCTTCCCATCTGAACGTCGCAGTTAGAGGACCGCCGCTGTTGTGAAGTTAAAGACTTGTTTATTCCATTACGTAGGTAAGTTAAATATATAGAACAGAAAGAAAGCAAGTATCGAACGTAATTCTAGGACGCAATGTTTTTTCAGAAAGCTTTCCAAATCTTTAAAAAGCTTTCTAGAACTTATTTTGATAATGTTTTGGTGAAGATTCGGTAGTTTTGTATATGTATAGAACTTGCGAACGCTCGTGACTCCGTGCGCGTGAGATTCTGTTTATATCCATATATAGGTATTTATTCCTTACGTGTCGTACGTGATGAAGCAATCCACCAAATCTTATTCAGTTTCTACCTCATCTACCTGTGAAATTCGCGTGGAAAGTAGATCCATACAGACGCCAGATCAGTGATTAGTGCGAACAGACAGAAAAAAAAATCGTAATATTTTATTTTCTACTGCTCTTCTATTATTGAGAGCGTCAATAGCTCAACGATAAGGCAGTCTGACTCATCACCGAGGGGTGGTGGTTCGATCCCCGTCCTGTTGGTCTAATGTTGTACCCACTCCCAAAAGTCTTTCCCGACGGAGGACGGACAAGCGATTTAGCGTTCCGGTAGGATGTCGTGTAGAAACCGAAAAGAGGTAGGGATTTTCATTCTCCTCTTAACGAGTTAGCCCGCTTCCATCTTAGACTGCATGATGCACACTTACCACCAGGTGAGATTGTAGTTAAGGGCTAACTTGTAACGAATAAAAAAAATTGTTGGAGGGGAATAGATATATTGGTTATATTTAAAAGATATTGCGATATAAAATAATCGCCCAATTTCATTTTATGCTAGTTTTATTCAAAGTTCGGGTTATGTGTAGTGTAGCTACCTATGCGCAGGTTGTACATATACGCGGGGTGCTCTGGGCGCGGCGGGCGGCGCCTGCGGGGTGCGGAGCGACGCGCGCGCGACGGCGCCGCCGCCCCACTGCGTGTACGCGCGCACCGTCGCCTCCACACTGCTGTACGGCGACACGGAGCGCGACCGCACTTCCACCCAGGCTACGTCCACTGTTCTCTGTATCAAAATAAAATAGTATGATAAACCTACAGCTTGCCACTTCGTTCGTAACAATGCATAGCTTTAAGCAATGTGTTAAAAAACATTTACTTAGTCGAGGTTACTACAACATTGATGAGTTCCTTAACGATAAAAGCGCTTGGAGGCCATTGGATCAGCTTCCACCTTCACACAGGAAATAAAACTATAAGAAATTGTAATTGTTATCAATTGTAAATTATAATACTGTATGACTTTTTTAAAAGAGCAATTGTTGAGTTTCTTGCCGGTATCTTCTCAGCAGAACCTGCCTTCCGAACCGGTGGTAGAATCTTTACAAATGGTCAACTGACGTGTCAAAAGTGCTTGTAAACTGACCCTACTTGAAATAAATGATTTTTGATTTGATTTGAACACTCCCGATGGTCCGTGCGGGCCGGGGGGCTTGTAGCGATGAATGGAAAACCCACGACTGATGCACCTCACTTATCCGCAGTCTCCTTCCACGTCGCCCGCATATCATGGGAGTGTCATCAACGAATTGTCAGACTATAGTTTCCACAAGGACAAAAGTTGGTGTATGTGATAAAGAATATGTTACACACATAATCCTCTTTAACACAAATGTTACGAACAAATTTGCTGTACGGCGCCACGGAGCGCGACCTCACTTCCACCCAGGCTACGTCACTGTTCTCTGAATCAAAGTAAAATAGTGTGATATAGTGCTTGTCAACTTCATTCGTAACACTCCCGATGGTCCGCGCGTGGGGGCGTGTAGCGATGAATGAAAAACTCACGACTGATGCACCTGACTTCCCCGCACGCACGAGATCACACCCGCGCATATCATGAGAGTGTCATCAACGAAGTTGCCACAGTATAGTTTCCGCAAGGACAAAAGTTGGTGTGTGTGATAGAGAATATGTTACACACATAGTCCTCTACAGTCTATACCTACAAATTAGTACCCACAGCATGGCCAATCCGTTCGTTACGCTCCCGAGCCCCGATAGTCCGCGAGGTCCGGGAGGCGGGTAGCGATGATCTGAACTGATGAAATCCCGAAAATCTCTTTAGCAGTTTTTCAAGTTTTTTTCTCCGGGAAGCACCAGATTAAGAGAGATTGTGGATTATTATAATTATGGAAAATTAGTATAATTTATATACTAATTTTTACTTTCACACTTAAGAGAGGCCCCTGTAGTCCGAAGGCCTTGTATCATTGATACGGCTGATACAGCGGTAGCGACGCCCCTGTTCTGGTATCACCAAGAAGATGAATTCTTACAGCGATCTCTCACCTCAGTTTTATACTGTCCGTGGAAGTGCAAGCTGACGTCATAGTACACCCTGCTTGTGTTCAGGTTGACACGTTCAGCCGGCGCCCACGTCACATTGAACTTGTCCCATTCTCCTTTTACCGCAATGGACGAAGAGTTTATTGTTTCCGGAATAGCGATTATAGATTCTACAAAGGAAATTATGCAAAGAATTACTTTTACGTTAACACAGAAGTTTAATTTTTCACAGCTTCAAGAGACTGGTGTGTTTAATTTTAACTCTAACGGGTTCCCGAAGTATTGACAGATAGATAGCAAAATGGTTCTGGATTTTCCCCTCAATCCCCAAAAATTAATCAAAGGCTTAGGAAAGTAAGATTTATATTTTGGCAGACAATAAATCAACTAAATGCCGTTTCTGTGTCTTCATGAACAGTAAACATACCACTATCTTTATGCAATGTTGGATCCCTCACGGCAATAACTTGAACGCGAGGTATAAGTTCAGCAGTATATCTTCCAACCAGGTCTGATACTACTGCTCTAGAAGAATCCTGTACCCAAACCAGCCTTCCACTGAAGTAGCAAAGTGGTCCTAAAGTTCCTGTTCCTCCTAAGGGTGTTAATAAAGATCCAGATACCTGCAAATTCAATATTTATATGTAGAAACATAAGTCAGAAACTTTATACAAATAGCACTATAATTTGTTTTTACCTGGAAACTATCATTATACTTTACAGTGATCTCATGGTTAATTATTATGAAGTAAATGTAAATTGCTAATCATTTAGATTTTAGCAATTAGTTACTAACCTCGTTAATACCAGCTGATATTTGATCCGCTGTCTGTGCTCGATGCAATTCAGAACCGTCATAACTCCTGACCAACCAGTACAACCATTTATTTTCCAGGTCGGCAGTAAGTCCCATTACTAAAATGAATGTAATATCAAATGTGGAAAACGTGGATAATACTCGTAGATACGATTATTGTTAGTTATAGTATCATTTAATAAATACGAGAAAACTTTATACCTTGTTTACCACTAAATAATTGAGCAGGATAGTAAATAATTTTATTCTCTCCATTTAGTCTTGACGCTTCCACTGCATGGCCAGTGTTCCAATAAATGTATGCTTGCAAAGAGTCAATAGTGAGCTCCTTTGCTACTGTCACTATTGGAACTGGTTCACGATTACCACCATCGAAATTCGCCCTAGTGATCTAAAAAACATTTTTTTAGAATAATCCTTAGGTCCTATTATATTATTTGTATTTCATGTATACGATATTTAATACGTACCAATTGTTGTTTAGGATTTGACCAATACATTTTTTTCCCAACCCAATCTATAGCTAAACTTCCAACATTATCCATATTCGGCATATATCCCATTTCATGGGTCGTCGTGTTGTACCACATTACAGTGGAGGCGTTAGTGACCAAATATAGTTTGTCTCGGTACCAAGAAATATCAGTAATATACACCGTTTTCAGGAAAGCTCTGTGAAAAAGAAGATCGGGAATTTATAGTTATTTCTTACATCATAAGTAAACCTTAGATAGTTCTACTAGTATGTCTGACCCTTACCTGTGGATCAGAGTTTGCAAGTTATCTCCCGTCAAGTCAGTTTGCAGTAGACCACCAGGACCGGACCATAATAGGGTACTTTGAGAGGTAGTAGGAGAATACGTTAACGTTTTTCCCATAAATTCAGAAGACCACGGTCCTGATCCTGATTCTGTAACAGCTGCTACTCGAAAAATGTATTCAGTATCTGGTGACATATTTTCCACGATGTACATTGATTCTTTGATGTTTTCTCTATAAAATCAAATTGTATTAGTTAAAACATTGTACAATTTGAAATACTGCACATACTTTTAAAGCGGTTACTTACATTTTAAGAATATCCCCAGTTGAAGCTTTTGTTACTTGTAATTGAAATGTCCATTGCTGCCAAGCGCCGGTTCCCTGATGTCCTAAAAGATGTGGTGGCGACCACGAGACTTTGGCACGGTCTATTCCAATAATGCTTTGAACTCCTAAAGGAGGATTAACAGGAACTGGTATGGGTTGACAACTTCTCAATGCCACCAACACTTGTCTTGTAGCTATTGTCTTGGTGTTATATGCTAAGGGGTATTCATTGTGAAAATAACTGTCGCTTTGCGGGTGATATTCTTCTGTCAGCGTTTCACGGCCATTTGTCCAATAAAAAAGACCATTAGCGTAAGCTATAGACTTTGTTGAAAAAAACATTGGCGTTTGCGTATTGCTACGAAAGTCTGTTACTTCTCGTCTGAAATTAAAGACATTAAATCAAGTTTCAGTGTATAAAATATATCAATATAGGTAGTCACTCATGTTTTTTACTCCTCAGTTATGCAAGAAATAGTTAAATATTTTCTAAGATTGAATCTGATTAATAAAGAAAAATTACCCATCAAGAGAAACTGCAAGTACTGTGTTCTGCCTGAGATGTGCGACAAGTAGTCTGAAATCCGCATGGTCTACTGTGAAGGCTCCTAGATGAGCATCTCTCACAATCTGCTCTGGAGGAGCATCGTGTCTAACGCCGTTGGAAATGTTTGCTAGATCCAATCTGTACAAACCACCACGTTCTGCTCCACGTAGTGCCCAAAACAGATATCTACAGTGAAAAATAGGAAAAAAATTAAGCACAAAATATTTATCATCTGACGCTGATTTTTTAAAAACAGTAATTGTAATCATTAGGTGAATCTAGGACATTATTTTTATTTTAAATAGTTTGACTAAAACTGTAGCCTTAGAATAATACTTACCCATTGTAAGCGTCAACCTCAAAATGTATGGGACGCGAATTGAATCCTGACAAAGCAACAATTTTATTTTTTCCATCAAAATCACATCTCAATATTTCCCAACTTGAATATAAGCTGGTGTTCGGCCAATTTGTACCATCTTTAGTGTAATAAACTTCACCAAGTACGTATAGATGCTTATTTAGCCAATCAACGGACAAATCCAATGGTTTGTATGAAATATGCTCTGGTGTTAAAATAGGTTCAGAAGAACTCTTCTTCGTTAGGGAACTTCGGTAAACGTAACCATTTGAGACAGACACAAACAAAGAATCGCTGGAAAAGTCGAGACCAACACCTGAAAGTATTTAAAATAGTATTAATGCAAAATCTCTGTCGACTTTATAGGTTTTGCTAACGTTAAATGATGTCTTACCGGTAATGGTATGTTCAGTGCTATATAGTTCTATTGGATCAGATAACATATCGTTTGCAAGTGCAGCTAGAATATTATGGTCGCCTCCTACAATCAATACAGGCTGCTGACTTGGAACAGCTGCAACAATATATTTGGATGATACTCGTAACTGTTATTTCTTAGGATCTATGTAAATTATAAACACGCACGCTTGAAAGTATGCTAACTTTTCTGATAATGAAAAAAATAATTTGTTAATGAATGTTGAAACGATCTTTGATTTACTGAAACTTTTAGTAATTAAACAATCTTAACACATTACAAACTAACGTTTGTCTAATATTGCAGTGAAATAGTATCAATAAAAATAAATTTTTAGAATATTAACGTACATAATTCACCAAATAGTGGCAGTTTGATACTGTGACGACCGCGTTAACGTAAACGCGAATCTCTAGGGAAATTAAACAGCGCCATCTACTACTATGCACAACTGTTTCAATTTCATATAAATTCGCGTTTACGTTAACGCGATACTAACAATATGAAAATATAGTAAACTCCCACACTAGGCACACAGATAGTAGTAAGTCATTAGTATGATGAATGATTTATTTATCATGCAGTTGTTTTAAATGATTCATTGCTTACAGGTAGGTGAGGGTGGAGTTTTTATTCTTACGTAGGCTCTCGGGCCCTCTCCGACAGCGTTTCGCATTGCCACTGACACTTCGTATTCCCGAGCTGGTGCCAAGTTTTGGAACATGTAGAACAAAGTATTGTTTGACGCCGGCATATCCTATAACAAGACATAGCTTTCATAGCGTTATTAGATAGAGATGCAACTTCCTAAAAGTCGTCGTCGTCAACCCATATTCGGCTCACTGCTGAGCTCGAGTCTCCTCTCAGAATGGGGTCAGGCCAATAGTCCACCACGCTGGCCCAATGCGGATTGGCAGACTTCACACACGCAGGGAATTAAGATGATTCTCTGGTATGCAGGTTTCCTCACGATGTTTTCCTTCACCGATTGAGACACGTGATATTTAATTTCTTAAAATGCACACAACTGAAAAGTTGGAGGTGCATGCCTCGGACCGGATTCGAGCCCACACCCTCCGGAATCGGAGGCAGAGGTCATATCCACTGGGCTATCACGGCCTCGGGCTTTTCCTAAAAGTACCCTAACCTAAATCAATGCTTAACTAATGCTCATTGTAGAATAGAATTGTCTATTAATCTTATATTTTTCTATTTATATAAATATGCTGTTTCTAATTTTAAAATCTATCATCATCATTATCATCGTTGTCATCATAATCATCAACATCATCATAATCTGGTTTCCAACAAGAGAGACAATAAAACAGTTGCAACGTTGGTCTAAATTTGGCAAATCATTCAAATGAGATGGACATTTTACATAATTCAGTCGATAAGCTACCAAAATAAAACGTAGGTAACAACTTAGTCATCTAACAGTATATATGTGTAAATCAAAGTGAACTGACATTCACTGACTTACCTCCAAAGCATCGTTAGTGTTAGGCTGGGTATCCGCTAATCTGACCACATACGAAATAAGGGGTCCGTTGGGGAAGGGTCCTGGCTCCCAGGAGATAGCAACCCGGGTGGGGTCAGGCGCCGCGGCTCGCAATGCAGTCGGAGCTGAGCTAGGTTCCCCACTCTCGAGAGTTGATATCACTACTGATGGTGTTGAGTACACCGGCTCGCCGTTGTGCCCCGAAAGGAATATTGCCACTCGGAACTGCAATATATTTGATTTTTCATTAATACAGTATTATATGTACTCTTAGTGCTGATTTAAGGAAAGAAAGAAAGCACATGGATAGAAAAATGCACAAATGTTACGACAAAATGAATTTAAATTTATTACAGGAAAATTTTAGAGTCTCACTTACTCTATATTTTGTGTATGGCCTCAAATTTTCGACGTGGATTATTGATCTGTCGGAATGACTGGAGTTGGAATAGTACTGCCAGCTCCCAGGGAGCTCTTCGTAGCGCCATTGCAAGAGGTAGCTGAGGTTGGTGAGATTAGGAGCATCCCACACGAGAGATAGAGACGTGGCTGTGAGGCTATCTGCTACTAATGCTGGCGCAGGTGGTGTACCCAGAAGATCTAGAAAAAATTATTCGAGAGTAAAATTTAGGCTACTAAAAGCGGGTATCCAATCCTTGAAATGTCTGTATTGAAGCATATGCACTAGAAATATTTACACAGCTCGACAGCGGAGTGGATTGAAGATGTCCTCTTAGTTGGATTTGGATCAGAGATTTGATCAGCGTGTAATAAATATGCGAATTCAATAAGAATTTTTGGATCCATATTTTTTCACTCTCGGATCAGATGCATGCGTAACCATCCAAACAATCAAACTCCCAAAACAAAAAGCTTACCTCGAATCTTTTGCAAATACGTGTTAAGGGCTTCGTTGCATCCCATAACACAATACAACTCTCTTGATATGACAGTTTCAGACGTTACATTCTGCAATCGTAAGAATCCATTAAAATCTGAAAGCAATTGCCTAATGTAATTCATAATTCGAGTGACTAATTCAAAGACTTACGCAAACAGTTTGGCAGGAATTTTCCAGGCCTTCTAACCAAAGATTACAACCAAGACTGCACTGTAACAAACAAAAATAATTCGTAATATGAATGGTCGATTTGTATTTAACAGCCTATGAATATTAACACCTCCATAATCAAATTATGTAAATAAGTATCTACAACTAACACGATGACAAGATAAAGTCCATAAAAAATTACATTTAAGTAGTTATTAAATGGACCTTTATTCCCATTAGCTTTTATTAGTGGGATTATACCTACTAGAGTTTTATCAATTCGGTTTATTAGCTATTACTACTCTCCTTACCAAATTGAATTTTTATTGCCTAGTTTAGTTTTACTTTATTTTTATCTACTTAAAGAGATCCTTATAAAAATGCCTTATTTCTAGATCTCAATCAGACCTGTAGATTATATGAAATCGAGCTCCAAAAAAGTTGATGATAATGTAGAATAGAAAAAAAATTTATTTGATCAAGGATTTTTTGCTCATTAGTGGTAAAAAATTTGATCATTATATTAAGCTACTTATATAGTAAGTTATTTTCTGATGTAGTAACTGCCTTCTAAGCGTTATTCATGTTGGTTCATTTCACATGTAATTTTTGTTCAAGGGCTTGTAGTCTATTAGATAAAACATTGGTTTCGTAGCACTACGAGCTTAGAATGAAGTTACGAGTTACGACCGTATCTTCAACCTAAAAATTATTATTTTTTAATATTTCATTTGTTTTATATTTTGAGTGCAATAAAGTATTTCTTATTCTATAATCAAACCTCAAGTATACTTTTTTCAGTATCTATTTTTGCCGTTAATTAATCAAATATACAGTAATTTTCTCAGATTGGTTCTGTCCCGTCGACCCAACAGTCCAAGGTGCCAGTATCAACTGAGTACGCCAAAATGAGGGCAATGTATGTTGTGCATGTTTACAGGCCCTTGTAAACCGTTCGCGAGAGTGTTTCGCGTTGTTTACATCTCGACGTGCACATGTTTTGTTCATTTTGACTTTTAAACATTCTCAGACCAAAGACCACCATTACAACACTCTAGTGCTGCTTAAATTATTGCCGAAACAGCTAACTGTCTCAGGGTTCCACATTTTAGTAGAGTTCTTTTAATTTCATCAAGTCTGCATAGTGAAGACTTTATTTAGGACAATATACGTAGGTATACGAATTATAGAGCCTCAATACCTCAACGGTAAGAGCGGTCTATTGTCGTACCCACTCTTAATACAGTCTTTCCCGACTAGTTGGAGGGGAATGGGAATATTGGTCATATTTAAAAGAAATGGCACATAAAAGATGTAAAAGTTTCGAGTAGCTTGTAAAATATATTATTTTTTTGATTATTCATATCCTATAACATACATCATATAACCAACATTCGGTAAGCGTCTCTTTTGTACAATTTTCTATGTTCTCTGTAAAACACAAACACGCATGGTTGCCAGAACCACGACTACCGTCAAAGGCTTGTCAGTACAACTTACGACTACATACATCACAAGCTTTAAAGTCTTCTAAAAATACACAAACTATACCATTTTTTATCTGTCATTTTATTATTCGTATATATTTTTTTTAATTTTTGACGATGTTGATAAAATACAAAATATAAACACTATTAAACATTTGTACTATTAATCAACTGCGGGACATTTGAGTGCCCAAGCAAAAGTCAGGGCTCCAGAGTGAAGAACCTCCTCCCAATACGCGCAAACATTGTTATTATTTTCCATGGAAGCTTTGACCTTGAATTGTAACGAATATTTTTAAACGGAAATCTCACAAGGACTACAATGACATGGTGAATCGCTTTCGTAACGGATTTTCACGGTCGAGTAACGGCCTTTACGGACGGTGACTTGTAAAGCTCTGAGACGCAGGTGCCACTGCATTTCTTTACCGCACCCTTTCAAAGTACAATTAATATAACTTAAGTAAAATTTGTGTCGTATAAGCTTTTTCTACAAAATAGAAAATTTTCCTATTAAATAAAGCTGTGAATCAATTTATTTTCAATGAAAAAAGTGGCGAAAGTGGAAATGTTGGATGACGACTATGCATCAGAAAACGAAATTCTGTTTTACATATGTATAAGATTATTTTCAATTCTCTACACCAACTCATTTATTTTTTCTACTCGTCTTTATGTGCTTTCTCAGACACGTACAAGTAGGTGCCATTACATACTTCCCAGCTCTGGACTTCTACTGAGTATTTCAAGAAAAGAATAATCCAACATTAGACCGAGCCGAGACTTTAATGCGTAGCTTAGGTACCTATAACTTATAAGAATAATGCAGTTCAGATTTAGAGGTTGGGCACTTAAAGAGAATGAATGAGAGAAGACCGACAAAAGGGATAAGGCGAGGGTGATTGGAAATGTAGGAAAGGGAGGCCAAGGCGAACGTGCCTCGACCAAATGGAGGACGTTTCATAAAGAGTACCTTAAACCGACGATTTGATGGGGAGATATGCAAGGTTCGTAGCAAGTGTAGCAAGGACGGTCGTAATCCCTGCCTACCCCTAAAGGAATGGGGCGTGAATGTAGAAAAGTGGTGAGAAAATCAAATGAGTCGTGTCGCATTGCATGTATAAACATTATTCACTTAAAACAGAGTTCACCAAACTTTTTTGTGTCGTGCTTTCACCCCTTGCCTTGCCATGCTTTTTCTTGTTGAGTAGACCCCCTACTTACCTGATATTGATTTCCTGTACATTTCTAACTGTAGTGAAGTGTTAAAAACTTAAAATAAAAACACATGTTAATTTATACATTTATTAATAGAATTCAGATTAAAACTACTCAAAATCAAATTTTGTATCTGTTATGTTTAAAATAACATAAGCAATAAGTCAATATTTTTAGTGAGAAGGATAAACCTGATGCTTTAATAATAAAGATATAAGATAGTATGATGTAAGTAATTATCAGTGTTAAGATCCACCCACCCATTTTCATTTCATGGACCCCCAAATTTTTTTTCGCTGACGTAGACCCCTTACAGCTTGTCATAGACCCCTGGGGGTCGATATAGACCACATTAGGAACCACTGATTTAAAACCTTAAAAGAGTAACAGTCATCGAGGGCTATTTGTATCCACTCTACATATCTCTATCTACTGACTGTAATTATATGACAGACAGTGCCGACACAATAGCTGTACCTACGCGTAACAATTAGTGCGCGGATGAGTGTGCGCGATCTGTGCAGTTTGTTTGGGCTGTGTCATAATTACGGGTCGTGGCCTCGGACGCACAGCCATTGGAAACTGGGCCACTGGAATCAACGCGGCTACACGCGGAAATGTGGTTGAAGCTCAACCAATTAACTGGTCGTTAATCAGTGAGTTGCTTGTGTGATCAGTTTGCATCGCTACACAGTAGGGAACCTGGGCCTTGCTAAAGGCAAAATGGATAACGAGACCTCAGGGTACACAGAGAATTTTAGGATATATGGAGAGCACGCTACTAGAGTTTCGGGACCCAGGGGCCTGCAGCCATCTTGCACGTCGATTCTCTTTCTACAAACGCTTCGAAAACTTGATCACGTGACGTGTTAGCAAATGTCATTTCCGTACGTTTTTAATTTGCGAAGCGTTTGCGTTTGCACTCCATATATGCTAAAATGCTATGACTACCCTGAGGACTCATTGTCCATTTTGTACAATTTGTTACTTAAGTACTTAATAGTGCCTACCCTAGTTAAAGAACCTTGCACGCGCCGCAACTGTTTTTTTTATTTAGAGTAAGTGATCCAGCCTTTCAAACCGGTAGAGTCATCAAGAACAATCAAACATATAGTATCAAAAGTCTTGTAAACTACATCTATTTTAAATAAACGGAGAATTTTGCAATTCATTTTAATCCGAGTTTCAGAGACAAGATCAACTTAATTTAGAATTTCTATTAACACTTTAACTTCAATAAACACATTATTAGATACCTATAAATAATAAAAGAATTGTAATTCTTTTTCAATTAAAGACTTGTCCAAAATGATACGCTGCTATGACGGCTTTAACAGGACCTTTCCGTCCCTTCTGACCCTCCCTGTCACAACTCTCCGCCCATGTTGTTCTTCATATAATTCACAGAGTAGTGATATAGTAGGTATCTATTAATGTAATTCGTTCAAAGTTTTGCTTTTAAGCACAATTTTTGATTAACGTAATGTAATGTGCTTCATAAAAATCAGATATCATAAAAATCCAACTTACGGATATGCCGGTTCATTATGTTTTTATTATTTTATATCTACCCTCATTTATTGAAATTTAAGCGAGGAACAGACATTCTTAATAATTAATTGGAGATGACTATTTACCGCAGTTTTTTATTGCTTCAAGATGAATTCGTATGCTAAGCATTGTTTATAGAAGAAGAATCGTTTCGACGAACTGATCTGAAATGATGAACCGTCTGAGCTAACCGTACAAGTTTACCCATACTCTGACGATTTCTACGCAGCATTTTACCGGAACAACCGTCGTCATCATCATCATCATTATCAGCCGATGGACGTCCACTGTAGGACACAAGCTATTTGCATGAACTTCCAAACACAACGACCTCGAGCCGCCAGCATCCAGCGGCTCCCCATTCTAACACCTTGGGACCCCAACGGCCATCGGCTCTTCGAACTATGTGGCCTGCCCATTGCCACTTCAGCTTCGCGACATGCTAAGTCAGTGACTTTGGTTCGTCTGCGGATCTCCTCAATTCTAATTCGATCACGCAGAGAAACTCCAAGCATAACTCGTGCCATCGCCCGCTGAATGACTATGAGCCTTTTAAAACGACCGTTAAGGTGGTAGGTATAAACTAGCCCCGGCCGATGTCTGCCACACAGACCATATGTGAGCCAATTTAGAAATTATAAAATCCTAAACTGTCCCGAGCTGGTAATCGACCCAAGATCAGGACCTCCCTGTTGGGAACCACAGCACTATCCACTGCCCTAGAGAGGTCGTCAAAAAATAATAATTAAAAAGTGTAGTTAGTCAAAAAACCCTTAAAAAATGTTAAAGCCGGATAAAAATTAAAGTTTATTATTTTGGCATATGCGTTTGCATTCTTGCTGCTCATCAAATTTAAATGATCTTTGGTGTTCTCAATTTGGTGGTTTTGATGGCGTAAACCATCGACAGTTCTCCGTCCTGCTCCGTTGAGCAATGCAAAAAATGCATTTTTTTTCATGAAGCAATTGAGCACCTATGTCAGTTGGGAATAGCTACGAGTAAGTCGCAAGTCGGAAACATTTTGTTATTGAAATTAACACCTCATCATAAATCAATTACATCGAAAACAAAAAGTCGCGTGCTCTCATTTTAAAAACTATTGTAGTAGAGTGGATAACACTTAAGCTAATAAAGCTAAGTAAATTAGTGTCTAATTAGCCTGCATCCTGTCTCGTGCCCTAATAATAACAAAACAATAGTTGCTCCCTTTGGAGTCATTAAAATTGTCGCTCCACTTAATTGCTGGAGCGATTTCGGAAACGCTCTCGGAAGTCCAATTGGGAGCGCGCTGGGCTGTGCACGCCGGATGTAGGGACTGTGAAAGCACTTCGCCTAGTTTGTTTATTAATTATGATGTTAAAACTTATCTTGATTGGTCGTAATGTGTTTGTTTTTGGTTTTAAATTTTAATAAACAAACGGTTAAAACATCGTAGGTACATTAGTAACCTTAAAGCAAGATGAAAGTTCACTGCATAACCTAACTTAAGTTGGGATTTGGAAAATCACAAAACCTTTGAATTTTTGTAACTACCGCGTTTTGGAACGTTTTGTTTATTTTTTTTATACATTAAAGGCTATTGCTTGGTAAATAGTAGTAACCTGCAGTCTACGATGAAACGCGCTTTGATGCAAAAGGAAAAGCGGAAGCTATGAAAGGGCTTTTTCCATGTCTTAGCTATCTATCTTTTTTCCAGTTCAACTATCAATTTTGTTTAAACATGACCCTATAACGTGTCTTGGCGGTACGAATGAGGAACAAACAACCTATAGTTACGTTTTATTTTGCGTCCGAAGATATTTATCTATTTTCCAACTCAATTGTTCTATTTGTAAAACATAGCACTTCACAGTCCAAATAAGACATATTTCGATGTAAACTGTAAATCATACAAGTTTTATCATATGGTTTGCACACAATTCATAATAGGTTTCTTGCGAGTGCCTATATACATTATCTTTGTCATAGTAAAGAGGAAACGCTTTTGTAGGTTTTCTAATTTCTGTCAAAACAAAAATCTCGGTATCGTTATGTTTTCTAACATAAACATGATTATTATTAAGATATTATTCACATGTTATGAATATTACCAATGATAATTTTATGCTATAGATAGGTTATGTGCCTACAAAATCACCGCAAAAAGTGATCCGAATTAGCTACACCACTGTGCGCACCCATGCCCAATTTTGTCTTTAATTATATATTTATGTATATATAGTTTTTACACTTCCTGAACACACAACTTGACATTGTAGACGATATTTAGGAATTATTTGTTTAAATAACGTTCGTTGGTTATTAAGCAACTAAATGAAATTAAGACAATTTATACTCACTTGTCCGCCACAGTTTTGATGCGCTAGTGCCGTATCTCTAGTTTAAAATATCATTGAATATTACTAATTTCAAAGAATAATTTGACGAAACGCAATGAATAGTAAACGTTAGGTACTTATATAATTTATGTAGATACGAAGATCGCCTTTTAACCCTGACAATTCCAAGATTTTATGTTCTTTGATTGTAAATTTTAGTTTACTTACTCGGTTTATTATCATTTAATTGATAGATAAATACGTAACTTGGCGCCATTGGATAAGTGGATGTTGCTGTTTTTCTAAGTCGACTCGTTACTAACCTCAGATAAACTTTAAGATAATCAGTAATTGGTAACCCAGATTTAATTTATTTCACGAGACGATCATCTACATTTACATTGGGAAACGCGTGTAAGAAGTCATAAACATTGGCCGTAAACTTTACTGTAGTTATACATATAAAGTTATAGGATTGTAATACTACATTCCGTAGGTATATTCTTATCTTTAAAATGCTAAGAAGCTTTGTTTAGCTAAAGTCAAACGCTTTCAAAACTTGAAAAATCTACTCAAAATTTACACGATTTACCCAGAAATCGGAGCAGCTTTATGAAATGTTGGCTCTACAACGATACGTAGTCAAAATTACTTCGCATTAGACATGAATTTTTCAGTTTTTCGCGGATGATATTGCATTATGTATAACTAACTCAGCAAAGTAACGGCTTCCATTCAACTATACTTCTATACTAATATTATAAAGAGGAAAACTTTGTTTGTATGTTTGTTTGTTTGTAATGAATAGGCTCAAAAACTACTGGACCGATTTTAAAAATTCTTTCACTACTCGAAAGCTACATTATCCACAAGTAACATAGGCTAAATTTTATTTTGGAAAAAAATAGGGTTCCGTAGGATATTTGGATTTTTTGGACACAAGGTGTAAAAAATCAACTAGAAAAGTAACTTATTTTGCGTACGCTGCCTAAACTATAAAAGATAGAATCATTAAATGTTCTAATTAATTGTAGATCTTATAAATATCTACAAAAAAGGGTAGGGTTAGGGTAGGTAGGAATAGGGTAGGGGTAGTTGAAAGTTTACATTGAGTCGCGCGGACGAAGTCGCGGGCGTCCGCTAGTGAATAATAAAAATAGACATTTTCTTTTCAATAATAAACCGTGTTGTTTATATAATAAGTCAAAAGGTCTAACCATTTAAAAATATTTAACAGATTCAAAATACGTGCACAGGTCACGCGCGGGCCCACGCCAAACGGTTGACTCCGGCAATTGGATAATGTTGGGGCAAATTGGGACCCACCGGCGGCTTCCCGTTGCGTTCGAGAGCTCTCTGTTGTCTGTTCTAGTATACTTGCTGGCCTCTACCAGCCGAGCGCGTTCATTCATGCGATTGCCATTTCATTTCACCGAAATTATTGGGGCTCTAATCTATGTAGCTTCAGATCATAAGGTTTTAGGTTTTATTCCTGGAACGGGCTATGTTTTGAGGTATTCTTTTTTACACATTCTTAATGGCAGTTTGGAATTGGATAGTGATGTTACACTCATTTTGGAGAGCACGTTGAAACGTCAGATCCTTAATCATCGTAATCATCATCGTAGGTTTAATTTTATGTTTTCGACTAATTATTATCACCGTCTTCTGGTAACATTACTGACATTTAAGAGTTCTTGCAAGCCCTACTGGAAATAAATTAATTTTGACTTTGACTTTAGCGTGAATGTTGGGGAAAATTGAGACCCATCGGCAGCGTCCCGTTGCGTTCGACAAGTCTCTGTTGTCTGTTCTAGTATACTCGCTGGCCTCTACCAGCCGAGCGCGTTCATTCATGCGATTGCCATTTCATTTCACCGAAATTATTGGGGGTCTAATCTATGTAGCTTCAGATCATAAGGTTTTAGGTTTTAATCCTGGAACGCGCTATGTTTTGAGGTATTCTTTTTTAGACATTCTTAATGACAGTCTGGATTTGGAAAGTGATGTTACACTCATGTTGGAGAGCACGTTGAAACGTTAGATCCTTAATCATCGTAGGTTTAATTTTAAGTTTTCGACTAATTATTATCACCATTTTCTGGTGACATTACTGACGTTTCAAAAGAGCTTGCAAACCCTAATGGAAATAAATGAATTTTGGGGCAAATTGGGACCCATCGGCGTCTTTCCGTTGCGTTCGACAGGCCTTTACCAGCCAACCGCGTTCATTCATGAATGGGAATTATCATCTGCCTATTCTGCCTATACAAAGAGGTCGGCACCTTTAGCCATGTAGCAAACGCTAATGCTGTAGAAGACTAATAAATGTGTGGGAATGATATGTACGATCGATAGGCTTGATCACGTAATCCATCGATAATGAATGTCATTACATTATATTTAGTTTTCCCATCCATTAGCGATTGTAGAAATAGAAACAGAATCGATATGTAATGTGGCTACAGGAGTTGTGTAGTTGTGTAGAGGAGTATTGTAGTGGGCCATTCAAATGGACATTCAAATGATGAATGAGCTAAAATTAGTTTTAAATGAAATAATTGAACACTTACAGGTAGAAATATTGGTACATCGTATAGTTAGCGATGTGCACTGTTTTATAAACGGTATAGGTACTCGTATGTATAGATGTAGGTACTCGTAGTTTGCATCTCGCATGATGTTAAACGGATATAATCTTTTGTGTCATTATTGTTGGGCTCGGAGTTTAACACAATGATTATGCCCTGTACCAAGTGGAGAATTATTCTATTTTTATTCATGCAGTCGCCGCCGAGAGTCCAATAAATGGACAATAAATCAAAACACTCCATGGTTGAGTGCACTCGCGACAATTTTGCTCGGCGGATGGACGCGGTTTAGGAACCGCCGCAGACTATAATAATAAAAGAGCTCACGATGTAAAAGGGTTAAATAATTTTTTTAGCGTCCGACTTCCATCACAAATATGTACCCACTAAACTAAAAAGCGAAAAATAATTTGATCAGTTGATCATTGACATATTCTGATCAGTATGAAGGCGGTGCCAAACCAGTGATGTATTAATTCAAGCCGTTTAAATCACAAAGATTTAGGTTTTATGGACAGTGCTTTCTTGTGGCTATTTCACAAAATGCTTTCTTTCACTTTCAATATTTCAAAAACACACCGTCGGTTTCAGTCGGTTATTTTTTTTTACTACTTTTTTCCTGTGTAAATCCATTAAACATATGCAACTACACAGGCCATTTAAGGTCTTTATCAATAGCACGACTTCACCAAATTGTGCTTTTCGTAAATAGGCTAGTTACTCAAATCACTTTTAGTGTGCCTATAAAATTTGAAGTTTTCTCTCGATTTCTGGATCCCATCATCAAATCCTGACATGATAATAATGGAACCACTCTGAACCTTTACAAACAAAAAGATTTTTTTAAATCGGTTTACCATTTGATGAACGTACATGAAAAAAACTAAACATTTTAACGGACTTTCAAAAAGCTCTTCCTTTTTGAAAGTCCGTTAAAAATTGGATAATTCTTTCACCAATACATGTTCGTACTGATTCCTCAGGGTAAGCAGTGCATTTTTGCATATAAACCACTGCCTGCTCTATTTGGTCTATGAAGCACTACACATCTTTGATGGGGGTATAAACTACAGACTACAGAGTATAGAACTATAGAGTAAAGAGTGTGTACGCTGTGCGCTGAATGAACGCAATGCACTGCGTGCGACGGGGAACGCTCTACCTAATGAGGAAATAAGAATTAGCGGGCGACGAAACTGAATGCACTTCTTGTGGACATAACTAGTGATGAACTTTTGTTATTACTATATTATGATTATTTTAACTATTTACGGGACTATGGGCCTTATTAGAAGGTTCAAAGTCACTCAGCGGGCGATGGAGCGAGCTATGTTTAGAGTTTCTCTGCGTAATCGAATCAGGTATGAGGAGATCCGCAGACGAACCAAAGTCACTGACATAGCTCAGCGAGTCGCGAAGCTGAAGTGGCAATGGGCGGGCCACATAGTTCAAAGAGCCGATAGACGTTGGGGTCCCAAGGTGCTGGAATAGCTTCCCCGCACTGGAAAACGCAGTGTTGGACGACCCCACACTAGGTAGACCGAGGATATCAAGCGGGTTGCAGGGAGCCGCTGGATGCTGGTCGCTCGAGATCGTTGTGCTTGGAGGTCCATGCAAGAGGCCTATGTCCAGCAGTGGACGTCTATCGGCTGATAAGGTAAGGCAAGGTAACTTGTTACGTCAATGTACATGATGCGCAAGACTTGAGGCTGAATAATGTATCGCGATGGAAAAAATGCCAGTAAGCGCAGTGTAGGACGCCCTCCAGCTAGATGGTCCGGCGAAACCAAGAAGTGTGGGAAGTGGCTGGGAAAGAAGGCGAGGATCGTGAGTGCTGGCGCGCTCTCCTAGGCCTATGTCCAGCAGTGGACGGATACAGGATGTTGGTTGATTGATTGATGGAAAATGCTACGAGGAATGGAACGCAGTATTCTAAATAATTAAATAACACTAAAATAAGATCTGAGATAGATACCATAGATGCCTAACACATAGTTGAGTTGAAGTGGAAATGGCTGGGTATATAGCCCGATTCGAAGACCGTAGACACAAACCAGTGACAAAAACAAATAAGTATCACGTGTCTCAAACGGTGAAGGAGAAACATCGTAAGGAAATCTGCATACCTGAGAATTTTCTTAATTCTCTTTGTCTGTGAAGTCTGCCAATCCGCATTGGGCCAGCGTGGTGGACTATTATCCTAACCCCTCTCATTATGCGAGGAGACTGATGATTCTAAATGGGGCAATAATATAAAAAAATTGCCACACATCGCCCACAATGGCTACTGATTGTAAAAGATGGATTTTTTTCCATCTTTAGCAATCTGTAGCTTTTACCTGAGGCGGTTTCAGTAAAAATAATTTATTAAATACACCTTACCTACATATGTATTTCTTATAAATAAAAGTTTATAACAGTTAAACTGGAAACGCTTTTTGTTTCTTTATCTTCTGATTGGCATATCCAATCTTCACCGCACACGTAGAAGTCTCCATAAGTCAGTTTTCTATTTAAGGATATATGCAGGTTTCCTCACGATGTTTTCGTTCACCGTTTGAGACACGTGATATTTAATTTCTTTCTGAGTGTGTGAAGTCTGCCAATCCGCATTGGCCCATCGTGTTAGACTATTGGCCTAACTCCTCTCATTCTGAGAGGAGACTCGAGCTCAGCAGTGAACCGAATATGGGTTGATATCGATCGATATACCTAATACCCATGAAGCGTTCCAAAAAATGATTAAGTGATTAGCAATTCTCTAGAGGACGAAATCGCGGGCGACCGCTAGTAGGTACCGTAATAAAAGTACAACTCGCTTTCGTAATTATATGTCTCCTTTAAAAAATTAACTGCATTAATGTTCTTAAAATAGCCACCAGGAAATACCAAAAGCGTTTGTCTCTGTTACCATTTAAAGCTCGCCAGAAGTAGGTGCGCTAATGGATATACAAGTGAGTCTAGGAATTAAGACGTCTGGAAATCTAATAACGAAAGATAACTGTGCTGTTGTACTTGGCAGAATTTAAACAAAATAAATGAACAGACATATGTCGCAATTCTCAAGTACTTAAGGTTGTTAATTCGTAAGGAGCATCTTTAATTTATTAATAGTAAGAGAGGGAAACATTCCTTCTGCTAATTATTATTTATTGTTTTAACAAAAAATTTATACCTACCGGTCAAATGAGGTATTTTTTTGGCAGATTTATATTTCTGTTTTGTAGAAACAAACTTTCAAGAGCGAAACGAACTGTCACTCGCACCATGCTACAGCGCACGAACTGTAACTTCCCTACTCCGGTCGTAATCCGTTGCCGTTTATCAACTGCCACTTGGGCTAGTTGCTAGGGCTTGAGAACCGTGATAGCTCAGTAGATATGACCTTTGCCTCCGATTCCGGAGGGTGTGGGTTCGAATCCGGTCTGGGGCATGCCTCCAACTTTTCAGTCAATATATCACGTGTCTCAAAACGGTGAAGGAAACATCGTGAGGAAACCTGCATGCCAGAGAACTTTCTGAATTATCTGCGTGTGTGAAGTGTGCCAAACCGAATTGGGCTAGCATGGTGGACTATTGGCCTAACCCCTCTCATTCTGAGGAAGACTCGGGCTCAGCAGTGAGCCGAATATGGGTTGATAATGATGATGATGATGACTTGGGCTAACTACCAGACAAACGAGGCAGTTGTAAAAAAAATATAATTTTCTTTAAAATGATAGTATAAACAGCAAAATAAACTTAAATACTGTTACTAGCTAAAACAGTGATGTCATAAAGCGCTTGAAATCTTTAAAACGAAAACAAATAAAGCTAATTAGTGAGTATTGCCCAACGAAAGGACCGAGAGTCCGAGACATCTTCATATTATCGCATGCTTCAATTAGTCGACCAATTGCTGGCATAGCAGCCACGATAAAGCAGAGATACTTCACGCTCGCTCGGAGAAAGTTCTCGTGTGAAAACCGAGATGAAATTCACGTAATATTATGAATATTTTTTTTTATTTTACATAAGCATTTAGTCGACCCCCCACTAGGTGGACCGAAGACATCAAGCGGGTTGCAGAGAGCTGCTGGATGCTGGTGGCTCGAGACCGTTTTGTTTGAAAGTCCATGCAAGAGGCCTATGTCCAGCAGTGGACTTCCATCGGCTGACAATGATGATGATGATGATGAAGCATTAAGCCCTCATTCGCACTAGATTTTTTTTAATGGACGTTAAAAACCGTTCAAATATAGTATGAAGTTAAATGAAGGTCTATTTCCATAGCCCAAAATTGAAAATGCAACACTGCTCGAAAAGCGTCGAGTTTTAAAAACGCTGCCGTGTGAACTTACTTTGATGTACTTGGAAATGCGTTTGTTGTATTTGAACGCTTTTTAACGTCCGTTAAAAAAACTCTCATGCGAATGAGGACTAACTAAAACTATCCAGACTAATTATTAATAGTACCTTTGTTTAGCCAAATAATCTTTTACTATTTTGTACAAAATTAATATTTCTTATTTTCAGTAATACGTAGCAGTACCTATAATTGATTTGGATTTTAT